>NC_134372.1:14710606-15013636 GCF_035582795.1 Mycteria americana
CACACACACAAAATAATCAAAAAGCCTGTGATGACTCCACTGAGATTGTCCTGAAAATAAATGACCCATCTCCTGGCAGCTTGTTCAGTCTTGATGAATTTGAAACACTGGATTTCTGAATTCATTTTGTACCTTCACCATAAAAATTGTTTAATATTTTAGTCTTAACAGGTTAAAAAAGACATTAGCTCAAGTGTTTTGTTTTTTCTCTCAAATTATTAGACTTTAAGCCATAGCAATAAGTGCATGGCTTTACCAGGTGTTAGACAAGCAAAATCTCAAGTAGCTGATATATTTCTAGCCACAACCACATACGTGCTTTATACAGTATTTCTGCTTGAGCACATTACATGTTAGTCAGCAAGCAGAAAACATTGATTTGAAATCTACTAGTTAGCAACTGGTTAATTCATGCATGAAATGCATTTATACATCAGTTCACTGGCTTGATTTGACACATCTATTCTTTTAAAAATAACAGCATCGTTTCTCTCTCAAGAGTCACAAAAATACTTTACAACATATTTTTATATTGCTACGCACTAGTTAAAATCTAGGATTTTTTGTTTAAAGAAACTCTTCTTTAAGATTCATTCTCAACCATGTCCAAATGATATAGAAGTTCTCCAAAATTTTCCTTTTAAAAATAATTTTGTCCAATTTGAAAAAGTGAAATCTTAAGTAATGCACTTGTCAAAAAGGATGTTTCACCAAAGCGTCAGTGATCTCATTCTCTTTCCCATTTTCCTCCCTCCCATTACAAACCCCTCAGCATTACTTATATCCTACAAATTTGTTCCTACAGTGCTTTGCTTATCAACGCTCTATTCTTGAATTCTGATCATCATCTGAAAAGGAGCCCTGCGTTCCATTATATACAGGGTATTTTTAAAATATTGTTATTTTTGTTGTTATTACCACCAGCTGGTCCATAACCAACCATTAAGAAGCTTGATACTTTCTTTACTATGAAATAATTGCAAAAGAAAGGAATTAAAACCAAGGGCGGGGGAAGGCAAATTCATGAGTAGTACCCCCTATGCACTGCCCTATTATTGAGGAGATATTAGCAATACAATTATTTTGAGACAAAGGTGCCATACCTTAGATTATTTAAATTTAAGGTATAAATTTAGCTGAAAGTTGGACTGGCAAATGAGACTTGTATATGGGGATCCTACCTGCAGTTCTCTCTCTTGCTTATAGTGCTTTCGTGGGAGAATCACTGTATCTAAAGTCACTATAATAAATGACATCTACAGTATATTAGTTAAAGGTTGTAGATCTTAAAAAAAGGCATTATACTAGTGAAAAGCACTGCTGTTACCTCCTCTTAACGATATTCCTGCTTTCCAAATGTCTAAAAATCAATTAAAGTATGGATAGAGGATACATAGATGAGTCTCACATCAGCACAATGACTAAAAATCATTAGCACGGACTAAATTTTTTTTTCTTTTGACTTAAAATATAAAATATATTATGAAAATATACCAAATGTTTTCAAACACCAATTTAGAATCATAAACATGCAGAGGATTTTAAAAATCTTATTCAATACATCTGCTATTATAAAGAGACATTTATATTGCCTCATGGCATTACTATCCCAGTACCCAAGTCAATCCTAATATGTTAAGCAAAAGTCTTCCAAACAAACAAACAAACAATAACTATTAATTTCAAACAGCATTTCAGAACCACCACTTACACGCTTTTCTTGGAAATGACTTTATTGATTTTACTCAAAGTGACTTATTTATTGTCACTTAACACCTGCATACAAATTGGTTTGAAGTTTTGATTTATAATTCTAATACAAATTCTTTATTGTTTGCTTTTTGCTTTGTTACTTGATGTAATATTTCTTTATTACGTGTACCAACGCCCTGCTCCCCTTTACTACAGTAAATTATGGATGCTTGGAGTATATTTTAATTGCACTGGTATCTCTAATGAGAACACTGTGCTTGCTAGCCCAGGCACAGAGACTCATGGTCTTATCTAACAGAACGGTTGCAAAATTTTTAGGTTTTCTTTCAGTGGGGGTGGAGGAGGAAGAAGAGGGAATGGAGGCAAGAATGTTTGATCTTTCAAGGTCCCTTCCAATCTGGGCTGTTCTGTGAACATTTTGAGGCGAGTATGCCCTAAATTAATTGCTTAATTTCTTGTATTAGACAACTTGTTATTAATGTCACCAAATATTACAATTAAGTACTCCTCTTAAATTATCTCCTCATCTCTACAGTGTTCAAAAAGTCAAGCTAGACCTCAACTGGCCTATGGCGTAACATCACTATCTATAGCAGTTCATAATTAACAAATTACAGTTATACTGCATGCGCTCTCAAACACACTTATTTAGGAATTCACTGAAACATGAATCTTAGTAACTGCTTGTTTGAGCTATTCAGCAAGGATAATTTACAACTGAAGATGCTCTCAGAACCTGTGAGACTTAAAGACTTTTTAGATGAAATAGGAAAAAAACCCCAAAATTAATTATTGCAAAGTTTGCACAAACAGAAGGGAAATACATACTCAATACTTCAGGAAAGCACCTCTCCTGAGGAAAGTGTTAAGTGCTTAAAACTAAGCATATCCTTCAGTGCTTTCCAAAGATGCTTTGAGCGCTTTACCAAATCAATACTGAGAAGGGTCTTAAAAAAAAACAGAATCACAGAATCATATAGGTTGGAAAAGACCTTTAAGATCATCGAGTCCAACCATAAACCTAACACTACCAAGACCACCACTACACCATGTCCCTAAGCACCTCATCCAAACGTCCTTTAAATACCTCCAGGGGTGGCGACTCAACCACTTCCCTGGGCAGTCTGTTCCAATGCTTGATAACCCTCTCGGTGAAGAAAAAATTCCTAATATCCAGTCTAAACCTCCCCTGGAGCAACTTGAGGCCATTTCCTCTCGTCCTATCACTTGTTACCTGGGAGAAGAGACCGACCCCCACCTCTCTACAACCTCCTTTCAGGTAGTTGTAGAGAGCGATAAGGTCTCCCCTCAGCCTCCTTTTCTCCAGGCTAAACAGCCCCAGTTCCCTCAGCCGCTCCTCATAAGGCTTCTGCTCCAGACCCTTCACCAGCTTCGTTGCCCTTCTCTGCACACGCTCCAGCACCTCAATGTCTCTCTTGGAGTGGGGGGCCCAAAACTGAACACAGTATTCGAGGTGCGGCCTCACCAGTGCCGAGTACAGGGGCACAATCACTTCCCTAGTCCTGCTGGCCACGCTATTTTTGATACAAGGCAGGATGCCATTGGCTTTCTTGGCCACCTGGGCACACTGCTGGCTCATATTCAGGCGGCTGTCAACAAACACCCCCAGGTCCTTCTCTGCCTGGCAGCTTTCCAGCCACTCTTCCCCAAGCCTGTAGCGTTGCATGGGGTTGCTGTGGCCCAAGTGCAGGACCCTGCACTTGGCCTTGTTAAACCTCATACAAAACAAAACAAAAAACCAAAACAAACAAAAAAAAAAACAAAACACACACACACACCACCCAGGTAAATTCACAGGCAAAACCAGTTCATTTTTGCCTTTTCATGAAGGCCCAGAGGTTTTAGGCACAAAACTTCACATAGGTCTGATAACCCTGCACCCAGTGAAATTGTGGCCAAACTTCAGTATAGGGCTTTGAAAAAAATTGAATTCCATGGACAGTCACAATTCTGCGGACAGTGACAATATACAGACAGTCACAATTCTGAGCTTCCCTGAACTGGTGATACATGCAAGGCATTTATAAACAGATTTTTCTTAAGATTCTATTTGGATTCTGAGATTCTATTTAGATCCTTATTTCTCTAGATCTGGGTGCAAGGAAAGCCTCTATGTACCCTATTCCATTTCTAGTAACTTTATTTCACTTGCATTTTATTTACATCGCTGTCACACTCAGTAAAAAAAATAACCATTAAACATTTAAACAAACAGTAAATATCTTTTTTTATTCCCTAGTATAAATTTATCCTAAATACCTACATGAGTGGGATTACTTTAATATGAGTCAAAGGAACATGGGGGGGGGAGGCACCACAAAACCCCAATACCATAAGCTTCTCAATATAGTTTTTTTCTTAACAAGAACAAATTTATCTCGGCACTCTGCTATATGAAGATGCATAATTGTAAATATCTATTTGGATGACTTAATCGGAAACGTACAGCTCCATACCATACATGTCACCGTCCATGATCACATCACATTTAGTTAAGATTTAGTTAAGTTTTACCCTCCTTTTCTACCCCAATGAAGTTACAACAAAACAGACAGAACTAGTGAATTACTAAGTATGTTTCTTAAGGACACTATGACACTTTAGTGCTACAATATATGGATTTGCATTGCGTTGGAACATGGCAATATATCAACTGCCCACTCAATGAGTTAGATCTAATCTGTTACTCAGAACAAATTTTTAATCTGTTATGCAGTCTTAGAGGGTGCTCTATATATTCTGGTAGATTGTCCATCAACAGTAATTTTAAAATCAGGACATGACTCCTCCCTCATCATTCAGAAACTATCCCTCTGTATGATAATGGAAATCTGAGCAGCCTATCAAAAAAAAAAAGACCTCCTCTCCCCCCCCCCCCCCCCCCCCCAATATGTCAGTCAGGCATTTCAGACAAAGTGAAAGAACCTTAAATCAACCACTATTAAAGTAATATGCTGATAACTTCTAAATACCTTCTTAATCCCTTTCAGGTGTCACAGTCTGGATTTTGTGAGAAAACTTCTTTCTACTCCCATCAGCATCAGATTTTTTTTTTTTTGGAGGGGGGAAGCTGGTATTTATATTTTTTAATTCCTGTGTTCAAGAACAGTGCAATCTGACAGGAACTTTCTAGTTGATAAGGAAACCTCAGTGTATTCATTAGTTTGTGCTTATTTGTAGCACAATAGCAACTTTTTACATTCATCTTATTTCAGTATAATTAGCCATTCTGCTTAGAACAGAAGACAATGGAATGAAGGGGTAAAATTAGGCAAATGAGGATTCAGATTCCAACCATTGGATAATTTACACAATACCCATACATATTATCTATTATTAACACCAAAACTCACACTTTTAAAAATTGGATGTTGAAATCTAATATTCCTGGCTGCCAGCCATGCATAGAAAACAGACAGGCTAATGCTAAAGAAAAGAAATTTTTATTCATTTACCTTCCGTGTGAAATGAACTGTGCAGGGAATTATTTAGAAGAGGAAAACTGTAATTGCATGTGTAATAAAGCTGAAAATTAAGGAGAAGCAGATGGAAGACTAAAAGTTCTTTTTTGTAAGTGATAAGAGGATGATTCATAAGTATTTGACATTAAAGTTACTTATGAAACAAATGTTTATGGAAAAATGTTCTTAGGACAATGTGCCGTCACACAACCAGCAAAGAATTATCTCAATTGAGACCCCTAATCAAAAATAAAAAAGGAAATAAACTGAGAAAGAAGAAAAAGGGCAAAACTTGTTCACTTCTGAACTTCAGTGACTTGTGGTGTATCTTCCTTCCTCAAGAATTCAGGGCACTATCAGAAATGTCATAGATCGCAATAATTCAACTAATTTTTAGTTTTAAGGGTACTTTATACTGTCACAAAAACAGTACAAAGTCACACAAAGGTGACTTCCTGAAGTCATCTCAACAGAATGTGGGAAAGGATAAGTGGGACGTAAGTGCACGGAGATTGGTGAAGTTACCTCACTTCGTTGTAAGCAACCTGAGAAAGTTTTTTTAAGTCTCCATCTAATTCTAGAGAAAAACTGAAATGAAAGCCAATGATCTTACCCACACTTACATTGTTGCATATTACTAGAAAAATATTAAGTGAACATTTTCATATATAGCTAAATATTTGAAGTATCAGAAATAATTAAAAATACACAGACTAATTTCTTTTCATTGTTTTCCTAGTGTCGTGTTATGAAAAATGCAGCTACCTTACAGATGATCCTTCAATGTTTTTTGTTCGTAGTAAATAGGCCAGTACTTTCATTATGGAGTCAAGGGTTTTCTTCACTCGAACATTAACACACATTACTTCCATGAAGTGCAGAAGCCAGCCTTGCTGTAGCAGGAGTGGAGAGTGCAGAACAAGACTTAAGCAGTTTGTTGTGGTCTTTCAGCATCAGACAACAAGTACCTTTCCATTCCAGTGTCAACAGTATTCGTGCTTTAACCCAGATCCTTTGCATACAACTTGAGTTTAAGGTAGCATTTAACTTGCGTTAGAGTTGTGTGCATGCAAATGCACATGTATACACTATGCTAATTTGGAGGTAAAATTCAAATTACACCTGGAGCTAACAATGCAGTAAAGCACATCTTAATTCTCCTATGAAACTTTTGGTTTAAAATGTACAGCTAAGTGTTACTGTCTATTCATAGCACACACTCTTCTAGGTCACATTCTGAATCACTCATTGCCATATGTTACTATTCATAGTTATTTATTAAATATGTTAATCGTCACATACAAAAGGGCTTGCTGAGAATTTGAATAAATGAGTCCCTAACCTCTATTAACTGTTAATAAGCATTTTAAAAGATCTGTAAAGGCAGTCTGAATATTGTGCTTCCTCTTCCACACTGACCATTTAAACTGATTACTGATAATACAATAGGACTAATTTTCTCTTCTGTATTGTTTGGAGACAGAATATAAATGACAAAATGATAATGTCTGCCACCCTTTTGCTTCAAAACAACCAGCCACTCAAGTTGTCCTTTGGGTTAAAAACTAGAAGGGAGAATCCCAAGAATAATTTTTAATTTTTTTTTTAAGTACCTTAATATTTCCTTCAGTTTGATTACTAAAATTTCATGACATGACATGAAGCTGTATTAACCTGCTCAAGTGATAATAGTGGTCTTATTTTGCTCAAAGAACCTTCTCATTTTATTCTCCAATTGAAGAAAATACACTGGCATAAGAACGCTATTTCCTTCCTATTAGAATACACTGTTAGATGAGACAGTTTATCCTAAGGATTGGACTACCTCTTGGCCCTACCACAACGAAGGAGTACTGTGGATGTCATTCAAAAACACACACTTAGAAATGGTAATAGAGAGAATTCTCTTGCTTCTTCAAAGACTAACAATCTTTTGCATCCTTTTCCATCAAACAGTGTTAACTGTAAAAAAAAAAAAATGTACTGACTTAAATCCCCCAGTACTGGCAATATAATCACTGATACAAAAAAAAAAAAAAAAAAAGCACTGAAAGAACTGGTAGCTTCACACCTATGAAATATGCTTGACAAAAAGAGATGACATTTTTTACTTTCCACTTGCTCTTAGATACTTGTTCTCCATCTTCATGCAATGTTTTGAAACATTGATATGATTTCCTTCATGTCCACTTGAGTATGGCAGACCTATTTTGGGGGGTTAATGGAACCTTTCAGTTTATATTCTCATACTACCTAAACGTACCATTCTTTCTTCCCATAAAGGTAGCTAGTGTTTGTTCCATAGCCCTTGACAATGTTCTGAGAATTAATCTCATCTGTCATTTCAAAGAAAAAGGTATGTTAATTTTAATTTCCTTGGATTTCTCCAATTCACCTATCTGGCTTCCAGACAGGGTTATAGAATACAGGATATTCTTAGCTTAAGTATTTATAAAGTGTCCGTCTGTTTAGTTGTTAATATGGCCAGAGACCCAGCATTGCTAGTTTTACCACAGATATTTTAAGACCACTTATAGAAATATACAAACCCAATACAAGTTTGCAAGATTCTGCAGCCAAACAGGCAGAGGGTCTGTCTGAGCAGAGGAGCTTTAATTGTGGTCTTGTTCCACATTACTGCACACCTAGTCCAATATGCTAATTACAGCAGTTAGGTTCACCTGTCAGATGCTTAAACTTTTTTCCAATCTTTTACTCTGCCTCTATGTTGCATACAATCATCTTATGAATATAGAAGGACCTAACCTCTGTGAAAACCTCTAATAGTAACAACCCTAAGGAAAACCCTGAAAAGTCCTCCCCTCTTTTCTGTGATGGTCTGTATTAGTGTACAATACTACTTCAGTCTTTTTCATTTAATGCAAGCAACAGGCATTTCATATCAAAGATAACAGCAACAGCATAGCCTATATACTATAATGCACCACAGTTTCACAATAGGTAGACTCAAGGGCTCAGTAAGTTGAAAAGAATGCAATATGAAATACACAATTTCTAATACACAGCCAGAAAGCCTTTTCAAATGTGTAAAAGAAACCCCTAGATATACATGTCTAACAGCAAATTACTTGTCTGTAAAAGCACCCTAATTTTATGAATTTCTGGTTCTGCAAGACAGCATTTTCTATCTACTGTTCTAGATCAAGAATAACATTATTATGCATTGAAAGTATTTAAGTGGAGCACATATGTCAAATCAAAGTTGCTGCAATTTTCTTGTGACAAAACAACTGTAACGGATGGTTTTTAATATCTAGGGAAAACAAACCATGACAGTTTATTTTTCTGCCTAGAGGGGTTTCAAGGATATTAAGCAATTCCTCCACACACACCAGTGTTTGGATGTTTCTACATATTCATTTTAATTAGTTGTTCATATTTTGATTTTTAGTTTTTCTTGTATGGAAGCAAATAAGTCACTAATCTCTTGTTCTTTTTTCTTTCTTCCCATAAAATGGGATTTCAATGACTACATCTTACCCTAACTAACTGAACAGGTTATCCAAACCCAGCTTACAATATCCCATGCCGTATATGCAAAATCAATATGAGAAAATTGAGAAAACGTCCAGACTACAGCGTAGAACAGAAAGTCTGGAATCTAGCAATGATCTGAAGCAACTTAACTGCACGTGTCAAAATTTCACTTAAAACACCTTGTAAAAAAAAATATCCTGTTATGTGTCTCATGAAAAAGAGCTATACATAAAACTTAGTAAAAGACCACTTTGAAAGCAACAGCTGTCATCGTTATACACGAACAACAAGCTCAAATGCAGACAAAACTAAGCTTTCAGAGATCACTTTGGTATCTCCTTTTGGCAGACTGCTTCCAGCCTTTCCCTTATGGATTTTAGTGGCTGTATTGCAGACTTACCATCTGATGTTCTGCATACCTGTTCCTTAAAGATGTAATTTTCTTATGCCAAGCAAAGTTATCTTCAACTAACCAAGGATACTTTCGTATTTTGCTCAAATGTGGGGTAACAGGACATTAACAATATTAGTTTCACAAAAGTAAATGACATATTTGCAAATTCAGGATTTGGGAAGGAAAATGGCAATTAGGCAAGTACATGAAATAAAAGAACACAAATTGTGGCTTCTGAGAACATAGGTCATGCTACAGAGATCTCCAGATACAAATACAATTTCTGCCATGGAACAAGCTGAGCAATTTATTCCTTGCCTTTTTTTATTATTATTATTTTTAAAGTCTAATAGATGATTTTGCACTCACCACTTCGAGTTTGGTGAAAGATAGAGACAAATAGCCAAGAAAATTACTGCAGAAAGTGGCATGCTAGTATCATATAACTCATGGCAGAATCCAGGACCTTGTGTAGTGAGGAACACCACCTTCACTAAAAGCCTGGCTGTTACCAAGGCTGAAGTCCAAACAAACCAAAAAACCACCAACAAGAAAAGGCCAACAAAAACCAAACAACCACATATTATGATATGTCTTCCAAAAAAGTAGAAGGTTAGCTTGTGTGTTTTTCTAATTAAAGTTTTAAGATTCTGACCCCCCCCCAAGCATCATCAAAAAAGATCACCCTTCATTTTGTTCAAACCATAAGAAAGTCTTAAATGTTTCCTATCAACAAAACACCTCAAGAACTGTCCCTGCTCACAATGCTATCTCAAAGAAGGGAAGATGCAGAAGATCAACAGAAATTAGCTGCATGAACTAACATAAAATTTGCATTTACATTTTGCTTTTTGTGCAGAAGGAAACACTTATGCCCAGACAATTTCTTTCTGTAATACTGTGTTACTTAAGAGATAATGTCAATGAAATAGTGCATTGTTAGAGGATAATGGTCTCCTGCTGCTATTAAATGCCAAGGCACAGCTAAGCCATTTATTTGCAAAGCAAGAGTCATTAATCCTATGATAATATTCTACTACAAATGACATTTCTATTATACTGAATAGGGTATGCTGATTCAATCCTTTGATCTGATACCTGCTATTGCAACAGAGCAACAGTTGCTCTAATGTGCTGGTCTGAACTTGCAGCATTTGAACTGACCTCCTACAGAACCCTGCAGCATTTGCAACCTTTAACCCAAGCATATAAACCTCAGCCAAGTCTCAAATAACATTAGATATATATTTTTATGGCCATTTTGTAGATAGAGACACTAAGACTTGCCCCACCTTACAGTACACCTTAGCAGAATGACCAGAAGCAGAAATGGAGAAATATTTACCTTAAAGGAGAGGTATGCTTTTCTACTTGGGTTTGCAGCTGTTCACTAGCACATAAAAACTTGGATGTGTTTTATACCAGCAGCATGACGGGCTGGTGTCCTTTCAACTTTCAGAATGAGGTATGCTGTATGCCAAGAAAGAGGGCATGGAGGGCATGCGGGCATCATATTTCAAAGATTTCAGGTATCTAAAGAAAGTAGACTGCTTTCTTCCTTTGATTCATTGTTCATGCACCACTCCTGCACAATGGGGGCCTCAAAGTGGTAATAACTCAGATTTGTTCACAGTCTCAGAAGCACGACTCAATCACTATTTTAAAAATGTTTGTTTTCTGAATTTCTGCACTGAGATGAACAAGCAACTCCTTGAAAAGGCCCTGCAATCCTTCTTCACCTGAGGGAAAAGCAGATGATTTGAGCAAGATTTCACATGTCCATAGACTGCTTGTAGCTTCAGACATGCTTTCCATTTTCTTTAGGTGGCTGGAGATTTTGGGATAGCCTGTGGGGCAGCCCAGTATAAAAGAAGAGAGAGCTATGATGGCAGGGCTTGTTGGCGAGTGCCTTGGTGCACGTCCATAGCTCTTACCAAGACCATACGATAACAATGTTGGCTCAGCAACAGCCATCTCAAAATGTATAAAGAAGCAAGGAAGTTGCCCTAACTGTTGGATAATGCTGTTGAAGAAAGACGTGCTTACACAACATTTGAAGACTGCACAAAGACCCTTCATATTAACATGGAATCACATGAGGGTGTCCAGAGCCATATGGGCTAAAATCCTCAGCGACAGCAGTGGTAACTTGACTCCTGTTGCACAAATGACTGCTAGCAAGGCAGGTCTGCTCAGGTCTATTGGCTTGGTTCATGGCACACAAGTGAGAGCACAACAGCATCTCTCCTGAGATACATGATGGCTTGCATGCTGAAGATGCAGCTGTGGCCAAGAGGCTTTTCAGAGTTTCCAGTATCAGGAGATGCAAGCTGAAGAATCTGAAACTTTCTGTGCATCAGCTTATAGCCTGGTATTTCAGTGCTGAATAAGCATCTGCAGATTTAAGAAAGTACTACCCACTGGTTGGTTTCCTTCCTTCACAGCTGGTGAGCTAGTTTCCTAACACAAACTTGACACAGTGGATAAGCACCATGGTGCAATGCAAACTCAACCATGATTAGTTTATGGAAAACACATAGCTGAAAAGTAATTTACTAATTAAAGCAAGGATTCCCCTGTGGTCCAGCTGAATATACTAAAAAAATTAAGCTTGCCTGTAACTCAGACAGCAGGCACTTGAGAACAACAAAGGCACAACAAAAGATCCATTTCACATTTTAACTACTAAAAATATGTTGCAATTTGGGAGCTTGAAATACATGCATATCCATAGCAAAACACATATATAGACAATCACTGGAAGGAGAAACAAGACTGTTCTAATGAGAACCATGTTCATTTCAGCAACTAACAGACAAGCTCTACAGTAAAAACTTTATGAAAGTGTTGATTTTTATAAACTTGCTTCCAGTATTCTATTTTGCTTAGTGTAATTGTCATCCAGCTACCTCTAATTATCTGTCATAGATTTCATGTTTAAAAGTAGCTGTTACGATACAGCTTACATGGTTTCTTTTAGAAACTTTAAGCTTTATTGTATCTTACAGAACTCTATTGCATTATTTTTTCTTTCAGTTTATATCTGAATTATGAGTAATTTCTCAGGGAGCTGAGATAAACAAATAAAAGCACTGGATCTGTCACAAGTAAAACCATCCATATAAATCAGTAATTCAGAGGTAACATATGTCATCAATGCTTATTCAGTTCAGACCAGGAAACCATACGCATGCAAAGCCAACATGACATAAAAGCTTAAAACAGTCCTCTCAATGAACTCCAAAGCATACAGCCTTAACCTTTTTTTTTTTTCCCCCCTTTCATTTTTAATCTGGGAGGTCAGGCGAGGCCCAGGGCATTTTTACCCTCTTGTCTCTTTATGCAGCCTCCCTTCCTCTTTTGATCATCTAGTGATCATCCAGCGATTTGGGCGCTAAACCTCAGTTAAGTTCCTCTGCCTTCTACAAACTTATTTTGTAATCAGGAACAAACCAGTTAAGATATTCTGTAAATTCAGCTAGATACCTGCCCCAGCAGGAAAATATATTGTTAGAAGACCTGGACAAGCCAAAATTTACTACAATTCGACCAGAAATCTATAGATTCTTAAACGTATCTCAGCAGACACTAAGAAACCATTAATGCTCTGGAGGTAGACTCAAATTGCATGTGCTGCACATTTGTATTTATGTATGTCTGAATAAAAGATTGTAATTTGCTTCCTTATACTCCCTGTGGCATAAGGTAATGTGGTAGCTAAGTAAACAGCACCAGACAGACTTAAGAATTGATCCTACAGTTCATTCTACATTTTCCTAAAGGGCCTTTCATCAGCAGCACCCAAAGAGTGAAAGCATAATTTACCCTATGTAAGGTAGAGTTAATTATCCCACATTAGATCTTCAGTGACCTATCTATAAAATAGCTGGTAACATCTTTTTTTAATTGCAAAACTATTGTCTATCTACCTTTTTTGTTTCCAGAATGCTATGTGCAATTTTTCTTGGTAATTTTTGCCTGCCTCATAAAAAGCTGACCTGATTATCTTCAGATAAATACTGCATTACTAATGTCAGAGCTTAATAGATGCTAAGGAAGTGCAAAACTCCCTTTTCAGTTTTGTGAAATCTAAATGATCTTACAAAAAAGGTAAGAATTTCTACTTTCGCATTAAATGTTGCCCATGGTGCGAGCAAAAAGTTTTATGAATGAGTTTGTAAGTCATTAGTAATGTTTATTCATAATGGACTAGGGCTATCCTGGATAGCCCTAACATCCCGGATCAGAAGCTTCAGACTTTGTTCTAAGAAAAAAAAAAAAAAATTAAAAAAAATCCCAAAACAACCCCAAACCACAGACACCGCACACACACAGCAAAGGTGTAACAGACCTGCAATAAATGTAATAATTTTCTTAAGATATCACACTTGCAGTGAGAGACTTGCATACCTGTAATCAATCCACATTCTCATGACTAAATTAAAGCAGCGGTAATTTTGGGACACGATAAAACCTTAGCCAACTACAAGGCAAATGACACTCCTAAAAAACCCTGTCTGACCAGCAACCTACATATACCGTTAATCATCATCACAAGGCAAGACAACAATTAATAAAAAAGTTACATTTTAAGGATATCTGCTCTTTTTGGTTCCTCAGTATTTAGCAGAGCCATGCTCTACATAATCTTGATGAGTAACATATTCATCTTAAGCCATAACCATTATTCAAATATTTGATTTGAAAACTTCTGACATACTTTATATAATGAACACTGAAAAATATGGATCTTTTTCCATTGCACATTACAAGGTATGCAGCAGCAATAACCCCAACATGTCACTTTGCTTTTCACAACTAGAAGAATTATATTAAAAAATCCCCAAAGATAACATATTTTATCATCATTTGATTTGCTGTCTAAAAACTTATGTTGCTTTAAGCAAGATAATAACACAGTTTTCTTTAATTAAGGGGCATCATGACTCTACTGTAAACCAAAAACATACTTGGTGCAGTAGAGAGGCATCCACAGCCTAAGTGTAATGGCTCTGTTTTTTTAAACCTGCCTATGATCCTGGTAAGTTCTCTGACCTTAGTATTTTTGACATTTAGTTATTAATGGAAAAAACCAGAAGGAATTAAACTAAACAGCTGTATTTTAGTTCAGTACAATAAAAATCTCTGTAAGAACAGAGGAAGAAGCAGAGAAAGAGAGGCATTTTTCATTGTACCCCTTTGCCCTGATGATTCCACTACTTTCTAATTTTTTTTTCTCACTGTCAGGTCATCCCAGTTGGCCATCACCAATTGGTAGGGTTGTTACAGAAAAGCACCCTCCTAGGGTTCTTACAGAACCATCTCAGATGGTTCAGATCATAATCTATGCATAAAGTGCACTTCTCCTTGCAGGTCTGTCTCTCTCTTTTTTTTTAAGAAGTCATTGTGCATATAACACCAAAACAGATAGAAACCTTCGCTGATATTAAATGCATGAAGACTACTGAGAGAGGAAAAGAAAATTCTTTTGTTCAGAGACCTATCATAATGTTACTACTTGCATGACTGCAACTAAGGCAAAGCTTACCAGAATTATTTTCTTACACGTATTTCTGCTGATGAGAAGAGAGCATTGATGAAAACTTGCTCATTTTTCCAAAAATGGAACACTTTTTTTTCATATTTCTGTCTCATGCATTTTAAGAAGTCCAAAGCACTTCTGATAAGAACAACTTAAAACCTGTCACTGCTGCAGAAATGCTTAAGTGGTATATTGCAGAAAGAAATCCCACAATATTAACAGTATGTAGTAGTCAAGAAAGGTGCAGAGGCAGTGCCAAGTGTTTAATTTTAAAACACGGTGATATATATTAATGAGGTATTATCATAAACTCCAAGTGCAGAAACTTGTGTATTGCCATATACACCAAAGAAAAAAGTCAAAGGACACTTAAAATGAAATTGCTGGCCATAATTATGTAGTCGTAAACAAACTCATTTAATCTTAAACTCAATGCCAATGAATTTACAAGTGTAAAATAGAGCAGGATAATAAACCAGAATAGACCCTGAACACAGAGAAGTTGCGGTACCACCAATTCAAATGTCTTCCCTCTGTTAAAATTGTTCTGAAACCATAGAAATGATCAAAACAAAAGAGGGAAATATCTGCTCATTCCCCCAAACTCCCATCATGATACAGATGTGTTTTTTCAGAGTGCAAAAGACTGTTCAGATTCTTCCTGCTTCAGATTAGGTACAAAATTAGTATACAGCATATACTTGATAATTCGGCCACTGAGAATCTATGCAGGTGAATAGAGAAGTGCTCTCCTGTGTCCCCAGTAATTCATAAAATGTGAGAATTATTTCTGTAACATCCTTAAAAAGCTATCTTCGAAAGTCAATTATCTCTAGAGCAATGCACAAACAAACCAAATTTCAAGACAACTGTACTCCTCAAGTATTTATAGAAAACCAGTGGTCAAAAATTCTTTTACCTATTAAAGTAAGTGTCTTCCAGTTAATGTTTCCTTCTAACAGAAGCCTTGCAGGAAGATGTGAATCTCTGAATGACATGCTTTTGTTCTTTCCAAAACCAGATGCTAACACAGATTCTGCCTTGAAGCTGAAGGACTCACTGATCACCTAATTTTTACCCTAGTTAACGTAACTGCAAATGCGCTCTGAAATGAGCCGGTGCCCAGCATACGATTAAAAAACAAACCAAAAAAACCCAACCCAAAACTCAAACCCTTTCAAAATGGTGCTGAAGTAGCTCTTGAACTCCAAACTTCTCTATCTTGACCATTATTGGTGGTTGCTTTGTAGTTCTAATCAGTGTTGCTTTGGCTTGACAGGATATTTGACTTCCTGAATCTTTTTCTGCCCTATGAGCAAGACCTCCCATAAGCCATCTCATGGCACTTATTACATAAACTACTCTGCTTTAAAAACAAACAAACAAAACTCTGAATGGAATAAAAGATTTTCCCAACTGTGATTATTTCTACCATAGAGCCTTCTCAGGGATGCAGGTAAAAGTCATTACGAGTTTCTCACCCCACTGATTGCGTGAGGAAGGGAAGGTGATGCAGAAAGGAGGGAAGCAAAAGGGAAAAAAAAAACCAAACAAACCAACCAAACAAAACAAACCCACACACCAAAGAAATCACGTCTTTATTGCTACTGAAGTGAAAAATTGGTTTACTTTTATCTGAGGCTTTGGATTTGTAACTATTGCTATTCAATGCATCTTAATACCTCCAAAAGCATTGAAGAAGCATATCAATTCCTCTAAAATTCGTAACCTAAATGTTCCTCCAGACAAGCAGCAACTTAGTCCACCTGAAGATTTGACATAAGAGAAGAAAGAGCACTACAGTGAGAAGAATGCAAATAGTTGTGCAAAAATTCATTCCTTTATCAGTAAATATGGAAAGACCAGAGCTAACACTGCCAAACTACCCAGCTTTGGGCTAGGCAAGAAAAAATTACTTCCACACATCCAAAAAAATTAAAACTATCATAGACATTAAGAAAGTGAAAACAAATGATAGATAAGCTTCTATAAATTGCCCATCATAGATTTCACTTGTGTAACATCAGTAAAGTTCCAAATCTTTTAACACAAATTTGACATAGTTGTGTTCTTCCCCTACTTCAGGAACTCTGGAAAAATGACTATTCTCTTCCTCCATAATAATTCTTTGTCCCTTTTTTAAGACTCCCTCAAATATCTTTTTTTTTTCTTGTTCAAGTTCTCGTTTCATACCTCCTGAAGCGCCTTCCTGTAAAGATCCACTCGTTTCCACATAGTCACTGGGAATCTTACGGCAGGGTGACTTCCATTAATTACCTCCTAGCTTCTAGTTAACCTAATGCCTCTTTGCATCCCTGCTGCTATTACTAATGACTGCATTTAAATGTTTCTGTGTAGATTTTAACAACTTAATATTAAAAGTTAAATCGTGATATAAAACAATAGCTCTGAAAATAAATCTGCCTGTAATTAACTGCTTTATCCATACAGTTATATAGTCATGCCTTTTCCTGAAGACCACTTGCCTCAGATTCTTAGTCTGAGAGCAATAACTGTACAAATGTTACTGCCTATGGTTAGCACTCAAAAGCTCCGGCAACAAATTAAAGCCCCAATAGGTTTGGCGCTGGCCAAACACATAACAAAAGAATGGTCTCTGCCTCAAAAAAACTTAGTTGAAGATTACACTGTTCAACTGTTCAGATTTGCCAAAGCTGGATCTTCACAAAGACTTTCATCTCAAACAGAAATACTGCTCTTTTCACTTACAGCTGGCTTTCTCCACTGGACAAAAATCATCAGTTCTGGCTGACTCCCCATATGCTACCTGTTTGTCCTCTCTCTCATGTTGTGGTCCTCAGTTAAGTACCTATCTGTATCTACTAAAATAGGTCCCACTTCCTCATTCAACTACTTTAAACAGAGTTCCTCGGTGCCATTTTGCACTTTTTAGCATTGGCAAGATGCTTACCTTCTACTTACTGTAGTGCACTTGAATTAAAATGTAAACTCACAGACAGGCACGTGCGTAATTCTGTGGAGAACAGAATGCTCCAGAAATGGCTGTTTCCCTCAGTAGAAAGTAGAGATATTTTACATTTTAAAATCAACATTTTGTCTTTTGTCTCAACATGCAGCTTATGCAACAAGGTTCAGAGCATGGCAGGTAGACAGGAGAATAACACACTTCGAAAGAAGAAATCCCAACCCTCAAGCTCTGTGTGGTTCTGACACACAGATACCTACCCATCAAAGACACTTCAAACTCATCTGCTTCTGAGAAGAACCTTGCAAATTTGAAAACACACATGATCATGAAATCACAACTCTTGTTTCCCATCAGAAAAATCCTTAACAATCTATCTGTGCAAAGGTGTGAGGAGCCATGAGTATGAAACGGGGAAGATGCAGGAAAGCAAACAGAAGTACCTGCAAATAGAAGGAGGCAGTAAGCAGGTAACAGGCCCATACAGAAGGGTGGGGTAGCAAAGGTGGGTGAGCTGCAGAAGAAGCCTAAGTCAGAAGCTGAAAGCAAGAAGCCAACTCTTTGTTTTTCAGAAAGGTTGGCTAAGGGGTAGCAAGAACAAACAGAGAACCAGAACCTTGCTTTAGAGTACACCCAAATCACACATTCTTCATACTCTACCAAAAAAGACTTCGTTGCTCCTATATACCTCCCAATTTATAAACAAAACATACGGCCAGAGAGGAAAATGTGGAATTTCCCAAACAGGCAAGAGCTCCACATTCAACACTTTGAAAAAAAAAAAAAATCCTCATCCCCAAAATGTCCAGATAAAATAAAACAAAACACGAGGACAGAAAGGTAACACAGTTGATGTGGTCAATAAGACCAGTTGTTAATACGTAGAGCAAATAGATTGCAAACTGAAAACTAAGATCTGTCTCCTTACTCTCATCACATCGTGAACCAGTTATACATTGCTCACAGCAAGAAAATTATGTTACTAATTTTAGTTTATTTTGTTCAACTTCATTCACTTCTTTAGCTCTTGGTTCACTTGACTTACTGATTGTCATAAAAAGTAAAAGCAGAATTAAGAAACAAAGCACTTTTCCGACTACTAAACATCAGCTAAGTAACACTGACGACTGACATAAAACATAATGGCTGCTGCTCTAAAATGAGTTATTTTGTAGGTTTGGGACTCATCTGTTTTCATTCTTATTTCTCGGAAAATATTTCCATTGAGATATTATGAAAGTGAAGTGTGGAAATAAATACAAGATTTTCTACCCTGAAGACTAGGAAATGGAACCAGTCCACACTGATGCTGAGAAGTGGGCTATAGCATGCAGCTGTGGTCTAGAGGAACTGTCCATTACTAAGAGTCTGCTGTTCTTATTTGAGTCACTTCAATTATACAGATTAAAAAAAAAAAAAAAGCCTTAAATTCAAAAGGCAATTGTTGGGATACTGAAGCTTTCTTGAACCTCCCTTTTTCATATAATTAAGATTCTTTTAAGTGACAGTGATTTTTTAATTGCATTGCAAACACTAGTTTGAATTGTGTGCCCGAAAATTGAGCTTTTCAGGTGAAGCCCTTTAGCATACTACATGCTTCTGTCTTTCCTCTTTACTCTCACTCTGCAGTTCAGTCCTGAGAGGTGAGAAGTAATTCCTAGGAAGCCCACTTCCAGTCATCTCCAGCACACGCCATAAGGATGCCAGTCAGCTCTTGGTCCCTGAAAAAACATGGGGCTTAAAGCACAGACTGACAAGTCAGTTCCCAGTGAGAACAGCAGTATCATCAGGAATACAAATTTGGAATTATCTGACAACTCTAAAGAGCCAGAAGAGGTTTGGAGTGCAAGAACTCTTCTGAAGATTATATTATATATGTTATACTGAGGTTTCCACAATACAGAAGCCAAATAATATTTCTGTTAGTTTCAACCTTGTGTGGACTGTTAGTGGAAATTGTCTTCTGTCTTTCATCACACCACTTGTCAGCTGCACATCGCCCTAAACAACGAGCATACCATTAGCTGGTTACTAATTTTAGCTTGTTCTATTCATTTTAGCTCTTTTTTTTTTTTCCTTATTTACTGTTACAAAAATAATAAAAAGTTTGCCAAGAGGCTTCTTTCTAATGATTCATGAATGCTTAAAGAATGAGCTATCTTTTTTTGTAAGGTGGAGTACAGCTCCACTGCTGACTTATTTCCTGCATTGCTTTCTACATGTTAAAATATGTGCTCATATGGACATAACACAGCTATGCAAACTTTTTTAGATCCCAGTTAATGAAGGTGATCAATTGACTAGAATATATTTGAAGAAATGCATTCCTTAGCTCAGTGAAAATGCTACAGATTATTAATGTGTAAAGGAGGAATAAGGCATACGTGTGACACCTTGAAATCAGAATTTGATATAATTTACTTCTGAAAAAAGTGTACTCACATAAATAGGATTTTACAAAAAGTAAGGTACTTCGCAATGCGAGGACAGCTATAGTGCACAGTTCTAAGTAACATTTTGTAGTTCCGATTTTCTTATCTATGTTCCTGCACATACTCTTTCCCCATCAGAATGTAATGACTATAAAGGCCTACTTATGGTGTGTATATATGATTAAAGTGCCCTAAAACCCAAACTGGAATTACTTTAAAAGCACAGCTATATTTTCTATTTGGGGGATAAGACTAAGATAACAGCAATACACTTTTCAATATACTTATAGAAAAGCAGATAATATTCTACTGCAGGCAACTATATTCATTTTACCCATATTCACTTCAATTTTTAGAAGTACATTAACTCTTAGACAGCCTCCTAAAAATAACTTGACATTTGCCTAAACTGTACAGCTGTAGAATATCGGTATCAGAAGACTGCCATGTTTGTCAAATTACTTTTACATGTCCATTATTACTCAACTGAATTCCCTCATTCACTTCACCGCTTCTCTTTTCATACAGCCTAATACACTTACACATAACATAAAGTACTCTATCAAAGACACATACACATCTTCTAGGCCACTCTGACTTGCCCTCTACTAGCATGAGAATAACCCCAGACTGCACTGAAAAAAAAGTCTGTAAGTCACAGGTATAAAGGATTTAAACATCTCATATTCAGAGCTTTATGAAAGTTTAAATAAAAACTCTCTTCTCTGGAGAAATAGCATTCAGACATCAAAGGCACGTTATGCTTTATTGCAAGTGTCTCTCAAGACACGTTGCTCCCATGTGACAAAGTTTGTTGCAATCATACTTTCTGATGCACACTAATATCAAGATCAATAAAATTACCTTAGCCACAAGACAGTGGCATGTAGAAAGCTGCTGAAGCTGAAAATTACGTTCTCCCAGCAACTTGAAAGATAAATTAAATCACTGAACAACAACAATGAAGTACTACTTTAAGATAATCCTGCAGAAGTAAGGCTCAACCACTATCCTTAACTTGTACCATTTTTAAGCAACAACTTAACTGTCATTTGTTGACCTAGATACTTGACTTGCACTCCAGATGTTCTCACATTCTTTGCTGCTGGATTTGCTTTCTTACAGGCAGTATGAATGGGCACTGCATTAAAATTCTCAAAGCACTGGATAGTCACAGGAACACAGAAGTGTTTTTCACATTCTTTCTTAATGCTCTTATCCTACTTTTTTCCCCCCCCCCACTGTTTTTGTTCAGTAACAAAGGTTTGGGGAGTGTTAAGGAAAAAAGTTAAAACGAGCTGTTAAGAAAGATGGGTTAACAGTACCTGGAGAAACCGTTAACAAATAATTATGTATTAGTAGTACTTAGTACATCATCCCTTCTGTGAACACTGACTAGAGAACACTCACAATAGCCTCTAACCTAAGTGCTACTGTCACTATTTTTTAGTTAACAAAACAAGTATTATGTTACTGATTCCCTCTGTGCTACAGACAGCCTGAAGCCAGGACAGAAGTTCATAATCAGACATTTAAAGTTAACTAGACCACTCATTCAATTTGCCATTCAAATCACACAGGATTGACAGTAGGAATATGGCTAAAGGAAACTGGGGTTCAGCTCCTATATTCAAAGGACTTTTTTTTTTTTTTTTTTTAACAGAACTGAGAAGAACCCCACGACAGTGCTGACATACTCAAATACATGATGCACTAAAATCACCCTTCACAGATTATTTTGTCAGACCAGAGGATTGTATGCTGTATTCTAGCCATATTTTCTTCTTCTCTAGGCCACACACTGACATCCTTCTAAAGGAAAATATATAAAGATGTAAGAAGAAATCTGATAGCATAAACAGTGTGTATTTGATAAAAACGCTATCAAACTTTATCTACATAGAATAGATGGAAATGTGTGCATTAGAAGCGTCATAAATGGAAAAGGCAGCATTTACTGGAGTGGGTACTCAATGATATTTTAGAGTGGTTACTTCCAAATATACAAAAGTTCGAGCTCAATTACACTGTACAGATGTCAATAGTAAGTAATGACTTTTAAAAAGCAGTCACTGCAGAAGTTATTTCAAATCTTTTAAAATAATCAACAACTCAAAGTTTATGGATAAACACACATAGAGCTAAAGGTCTTATATACTCTCTGAAGACTGTTACAGCTGTCAATTTGACACCTGAATGAAAATCTTAAGTTTTAGTCAAAAAAGGGGCATATGCAGCCAGACTGCGCAGCCTCCAGAGAAAGCTGCTAAGTGCCAACAGATGCCTAAAGAGGAAGGCATTAACAGTCTTGAGCTTTTATAAGTCAAACCGCCTCTACTGTAGCATTATTTACTATAAAGAACATACAGGTTCATAACGAAATGTTTCCTATCATTATAAATACTACAGTTACCTCCAGAAAAATACTTGGGTTTAAAACAACAAACAAACCAAAAACCCCAAAAACAAAACCAAACACCAAAACAACAACAACAAACAAACAAGAAAACAAAAGTAACAAAAATAACAAAGCTTCCTCCCAATGCTTAGCCATAAATCATGTGAAGTCACCTGCTGCTATTGCCACACCTTAATTCAGAAAATAAAGAGTATAGGTAAGATGGATCCAAAAATCAAAGACAAAAAACACCACACAAATATAAAGGAACGCAGAGTAATAACACCAACGCATGGAGGACCGGGCAAAGAGATCATACCGAGGATTTAGTGTGTCACTGTCAGGCAGATGGATATCTGGAGAACTGCAGCCCACAGTTTTGGTTTGCAATGCAGTGACAGCATAACCTTTTCTAGTAGAAGACAGGAATACTGAATAGCATACCTATAAAATCTTAGCAATGGTAACTCAAGGAATGCCACTTTTAAATGGTTGCCCTTCTGTGAATATCTTTGCAGGTCTGAACAATGAGAAAGGTTTGATTATGATTTATCACTACAAGCAAACACACGAAGGCAACAAATCAAAGAAAGGACAGAAAAAACATGAGTATAGAGAAAAACACTAGCAACATTACAGAGAAGATGAAATGCTGGTTATTTTATTTTGCCTCTGTCACTTTAAAAGACTATTTTTGTAAAGACAATTATTACGGAAAACTGATACTGCTGGAACAATTGGCTTACCTGAGTTCCACCTGTTCACTTTAAACATCTTTCCCTTCTGCCACTCTGGTTCACCTTTAGAGAAATCATTACCTTTTTCCTATTAGACAATGCTTTAGGTTGAAAACAGAGGAAGTTAAAATCTCTGAGGAAGGTGAATAATTACTACTCTCTCAAAACCAGGTCTTAAAAAAACATTTTGAAAGTGCCTCCAACAGCTGGGTGCATATGAAGAGGAGACAAGCACAATCACTAGGTTCATAAAATCTCCATGCTGTAGCATATTAAGAACTCTGCCTTTGCTTAAAAGGGTATTTCCTTGTGAAGAATTATTTTCCATTTTTGCCAAGTTATGCTCACTTATAAAATAAATGACTAATATGATATTTTATTTTCTCTAGACATATTAATGCAGATGGCTTCAGGAACCAGACTGCTGCTGAGTTATATTTAGAAAATATGAGGAAAAACAGCCCAACATAGCAATTCTTTTCTGCCGGTGAAGACTTTGAGGCCGAAGCAATATGGCAACCGTTCTTACCTTCATGAATAAAGATCTATGTAAATTCCAGCTGTGAATTAGCAATCAAGAAAAATATTTGTTATTGTTAATTCTTGTAAATTAGGTGCTGAAGGAAGGGAAAAATTTCTAAAGTCAGTAATAGTAGTATGGAACCACGAAATTGAAGTCTCATTTATAGTGTAGCCACTTGTGTAAAATGCTGTGTCAGAGGTGTACAGAGGTGATACAGTGAACAGCACCACTGCTCCACATCACTTAAAAGATATAAGCAGCATCTTGGGAGCCCAGGCACAAGACATAGTGGAGTTCCACCACCAGAGAAAAGTCTGCTCTCACATAAGCTTACTACTATCAGATGATTAACATTGTTAGACTTGCAGCAGCATGACTAAGAAGCTAATTCAGCCTTCTGTAAAATAGGATTGGTAACAGTTTGGTAGGATTGAGAGGCCTTCTTGAAACCCACGTCTTCCCAACATTTTTCATCATATGTTTTCATCATATGTTAAGATAAAGATAAGCAACAATTGCCATCATATTAAAAAAAAAAAAAAGGGCAACAGACATTACAGTTAACACCCACTCACAGTTAAAGTAATTACTTAGCTTCATTCTCTCTCCAATTCTTTCTTGTAAGTAGATGTAAGGGTAAAATGAAGAGAAACAAAAAGCCGCTGCCCTCTCCCACCTTAGGCAGCTGTAGAAGGTCAATCAGTATTTAGTATGCCAGATTTGAAATGGATGCATTTGAAACTGGGAAACAACAAATTACTATAACATCAGTCTAACTCAAGAGAGAGTTCCAAGGTTTAACAGCACGCTCAAGTTCATAAAGAATGACCTTTGAGGTCTTCAGATAGGAGTTAATCAAAACCTTAATTCTCTATCAGACCATTGCCTTTTACATCAGTTCATTTAAGTCTCAGGGTCTCTTAATATCAGAAGTATAATTACACAAACAGAGAGAAAGGGGGGAAAAAAAAAAAAATCTAACACAGACCAATAAAACTCTGCCCATAAAATTTAGCAACTCCAGCCATTTTACTTTTGTAAGTCGCAGACTTACCCATGTTCTAAAGTTACTGGAAAATGAGTGTTTTTTCTGGACTCGTTGTTGGGTTTGTTTGTTTGCTTTTAAATACAAACACAATCCAAGTGGGATAAAACTTGGCCCCTCTAGTGGTAGATGTTTCTACAGAGAGTAGTTTGCAAGTTTGCACACTACTACTGGTTCTGGAAAACCTCTCCTCACCAGTGAGCTTCAAAAGTAAAGTTTGTCATAAAATGCTGCATTTAGTGACAGCCACGCAATGTTTCCCTTGATTTTTGTAGAAGCTTTTATACACATTTTGAAATTAATCTTTTTGAGAGTCTTTCAGATAGCAGGTGAGCTAGACCATTGGTTACCACTTTGAGACAAAAATTGCAGTTCATCTCCTTCAAGCACAAGATCTTTGTCCTTATTTACAATGGGGTCATTACAAGGGCTGGTAGCTGCTACTGCAAAATAAATAGCACCTGTAGCATTACATACCCCACAATTTGGAAGCTCTTATTATGCCATGTGTGAAGAAACTCATGGTACTGTCAAGCAAAAATAAAAAGCTGAAGTCAACTTCTACATAAATTGAATGAAATCTTAATTCAAATTTAAGCATTCTTTTTGTCTAGATAGTCATGTAGGATTTAACTTCAAATATCTCAAGACCACCCTAGTTCAATCAAAATCCCAATCAATTTTCCCAATAGCCAACCAAAAATGGAGGTATTTTGTTTGTCCAGAATAATAACAAATGGCAAATTTAAAACTAGTTTGATTTTTGTCTAGAAATGTACAGGAGAGATGCAATAGAGCACTTGTTCTATAGCTTAGTTAATATGTTCTACATATTAACTATATGATATGTCATATAGTTAATACAAATAATTTTTCTCCCATTGCTATTCATATACTGCCAGTGATTTCCAGACACAACTGGAACATTTTTTTTTCTTTTCTTTAAGACGTTTGTTACGTCGTGCCACCAAAGTCAAGCTCTCACCCCAAAATCAACACCTTTCTCCCTTTTCCCTGGAAGAAACCGGTTCAAGCTGCACTGACCTCTCAAGGAGTAATTTTTCACCTTGCAGTTCCAAGAGACTACACCACGTAAGTTCAGTAATCTTGAAAATTTTTAGTTTTGGTGCAAATGATAACTTGCATGAGTGTTTGCCTGCAATGGTGGCAGTTAACATATTTCTGTTTTTTTCTAGGAACTTCCTATATCAGGCCATCGCAAACACAGTAAATGACAAGGGTTGACTAAAACTTCCCATTCCAAGTAAATTATATCATAGCTTTTTTTTTTCCCCTCAGAGAAAGGTTGCTTTTCCGTCTTCCCACTTGGCCTCCAGTGTACCTGGCCACTGTTCAATTTAGCACACTCAATTATTTAATGCACCAGTTATATCTAGTTTTACAAATTGCTATACTGTTATATATTCTAAATGTAATACTTCACAGCAAGGTAAACCTTCTAAAAATAATACCAATCATATAGGAAAAAAGTCTATGAAACCTGACGACTATAATCAAAGTACTTAAACAAATCCTTAACTCAGGAATTGTGAATTTTAAATACATTAATTACTTTATGTCATATTTGCTACTCATGAGTCAGCTTTGATCTGCTAAAATAACATACAGAAGACATTCTTTCCCCCTCTCAAGATTTTTATTTCTGCATTATAAACAAAATGCTTCTTTTGTTAGTATTTAAAAATGACATTAAGATGACACAGCAAAGTGGTGTGGGTGAGAATGTGTGGGAAGCTGATCAGAAGCACAACGAACTTCTTGGATGTTCAGAGAACAGCTGATGCCTCAAGGGAAATTTGGAAAAAAATATTCTGCATAGAAACAATTCTGCCTATATATCACATTTTATCTTTCTCTCCTAAGGTTTTTTTATCACTGTGAATATTTGCTGGAAAACATATTTTCTCTCTTGATGGTTGTCTAATCTGCCACTTACAACTCAAGACATAATCCTGTTTGTGACATTACTATTAGTTACAATGGAAAACTCCCCCACCTCCTAGCCATATTCAATTTTGCAGACTGAAGCCAGGAAGATCAAAAGGACACTGCTCAGCAAAACACTTACAAGCTTAACTTCTAGCACATGCTTATGTCTTAAAGGATACGTGTCCTCAGCAAATGAAGATGTGAGGACAGAACATACAAAATTTCTTTTTCTATCTTGGTAAGCACTGAGGTTGCCATTATGGCTACAGTCAGCGTCAGCTAGATTAAGGCCGTACATTTACACACTACAAATTCAACTTCACATTTTTTGTTTGTAAACATGCTTACACTTGCTAACCCATTGATGCTCAACTATTTTACTGTATCAGCCAGAATAAACATAACAGACCCAGGGAACTGAATAAATGGGAATGGTTACACACACATACAAGGGGAAGGGAGAGAAACAAGCACTGCAGAGTCAGGCCAAACTGACAGAAATCAACCAACAACAAACCGTAAGAACAAGATGAAACAGTGGAGAAACAGATCAGCTATGGTGAGGAGAGGTTCACACTTCAGCTGATGTTCAATACAAAGAAGTCCATGAATGCATTTCAGCTTTCATACATGCATTATTTGTGTGCCTGTATTATCCAACACTGTTGTGGTCAAACGGCAAGTAAAAAAAATATGACAGGAAAATTCATGAAGGGCATAAAAGTCACAGGGGCTGACTTTATCCCAGGAGACTACCCCTCCCTAGATTCATTCTATAATTAATAAGACGAAAGGGCTGTTTTCAAAATGCCGAATGGGCTCGCAGACATGCTGCCTGCAATAATGCCGACCCAACCTAAATTAGAGACTGGGGAAGGAACAAATTATGTTATGGTTTACCATCCTACAGTACAAGGATACAGTAGCATCTGAAAACAGTCGGGGGGGGGGAGCTTACAACTGGACTATTGCGCAAGGAAAAAAAAAAAATGTATTTTTAAAGGCCACAATTCTCAAGAAAAGGTCACGTCTCTTCATGCAAAACAGGGACACACTGGAAGAGTAGAATATACCAATTAAAATAAAATCTCAGATGTACCTTTTTAAGCCAAATTTAAATAAGTCCTCAGTTACACAGTGGGCATTACAAAGCAAATGGATGTTTCAAATTCAAAACCAACTATGTTTCATAGATTTGATGTTACTGACAATTCAAGAGCAGATTGAGGATTCTGTTAAGGGTGCTTTAACATAAGATGAAAGTTGTGATTAAGAAGTCATATATTTAAACTGGAACTACATATTTTTCTCTTTAAAGATCCACAAGACCTATATCAAGTAAGTCTGTACTAAAATACAGAAATGCTGATTTACAAAACCCTGTCCATAACCTACCTTCACTTAGCTTTCTCAGTTAAGGTTTCAGTTATCTTTTTTTAAAAAAGGAAGGCGAGGGAAAATTCAAGTATATATTCTACTTACGTAGCCCAAACAACAGCACTAACAGCACGTGGTTTCTCCTATTACAAAATTACATATTATGTATCCATCTTTACCAAAGAAGCTAGTCACACAGCCATATACACTGGCATTCTCTTCTAGATCTTCGAAATGACACAAGTTCCTCCAGCCTATAAATATATAGAGATATATATATACACACACTACTTCATCTCTTGTCTATTTTGCGTTTGGAAGATGCATTGATATATCAACATTCAGAACAAACATAATTAAAAGCTTATTGTATTAATCCTCTATTAATTTCTTGTTTCTTTTACTATGGCTCTCTTTCACGGCCTCTAAAACTTCATCTTTTAAGTATCAGTTGGTCCAGAATTCAGTGATCAAGGAGAGATGACCATAGGATTGAAAAGACCCTATTTTTCCATAGTATCCGATAGCACCATGTTGTTCATTTTTGGACTTAGCCTTGGATCCCAGGACAAGTGACAGGAATCATCATTTAACTTTACCTTCCATTACAAAAGGTTAAACTACTGTGGTTTGTTACTTGTCTTGATGACCATTCAGTTATTTGGAGTAAGTTATAAAAGGAACAGAAAATCTGAAACTGGACAATTGCTTCCTTTGGCTTTCACCTCATTGGTTTCCAGTTTCCTAGTGTGGCAGTCTGTATCCCAGGGCCAAAAATTTCAAAGCCAACATGTTCTTCTCTTCTGCCTCCCTGCACTCAGAGATGTGCTTGCTTGGTTCTTAACCCCTTTTCTGTCTTTTCCTTTGTATAAACAGACATTGTTGTTCCATTTGTTATCCTTCTCACAGACCTTATGCACAGAACAGTGCAATTTGCTGTTCCTCTCTCACCTTAGGATTCCTAAGTGAGAATCCTCCTCAAAAGGAAAGCTTATCTTAACAATATTAGCAGTAAAAGACCCACAGATCTAATAACCCTGGACTTTATTTGGAGAACGAGTACAGAAAAGGTCCTGATTATTACTAACTTCTGCAAAGTAGGTTCAGCTTTTGGCACAAAAGATAACCGTATGTGAAGATCTGCCCTGATAAGAGGCTTACATCCTTCCCCCGGAACACACTGATCTTAAAAATCAGTAGATGGAAAGCTGCATTCAAAAACACTCTCAACAATTCCAGCCCACAGGCTACACTAATGAACAGCAACCCCAAGATTTACCAGTTCACAGCTTCTTACCAGGGTAGTCAAAGATTGTTTGTGTCTGGTAGTAAAAAAAAAAAAAAAAAAAAAAAAAAAAAAAAAAAAAAAATAAATCAGTCTTTGTGCAGCTAATTCTCCAACAGAGCTTCCTTGAAGATGCTAATTTAGCCCCTAAATCCTGCTTCTTGCACAGCAGGAAGGCAGAATGCCTCCACAGACAACAATCAGAATTTGCCTCCGTGCTTCTTTCTGTATGAGCAGTATCTTGGAAATACCCAACAGGAGAACTAGGGAGAAACAAAGGAGTTCACCACCGTGGGACAGAAGGGGCTGCTTGATGGAAACCACACAAATGTGGTGCCTCAGAATTTTTTGTCCACTTCCCTTTTCTATTATGCTTCTGTGATGTATTGAGTGAGAAAAAAAAATGCCACAAAATACTAATTTGTTATACCTTTAATAAAACATTTATAAATGACTCATCGAAAGATTTTAGCGAAGGATCTTAAAGAAGATCCTTGACCTTCCACAACACTCTTAATATTAGTTTAAACTTTCTGCCTTTCACATGCATTGGGATCTTTTTGCATGCTTCTTTGTCAATGACTTTATGCAAGTCAATCACCTTTTACAGAACATTTTTTCCTCCATGTTTTAATGCTTTTTTCTATAGCATTGTGTTTCTTCAAAAACTAAACAAAACCAGACCAACCATCTCTCTTGGCAAGCCAATCTGAGTAATTTACTTCTCTCCCAAGCAGGACAAAACATTTAAAAACTGTTAGCCTTGCATTTTAAAGATATCTTACACACATCTGAATCAACTGACACTAACAAAGACTTTCAAGGTTTGTGATTACAATTTGTGTTTATTTGTGGGTTAAACTGGTTCATATATTTTACTTTCTTTCACAAGTCTGATAAGTTGCCATTGTTAATTCACAATTATATCTCATTCTCTACAATCTCAGATTTTCCCAGAGTGCCTCTTGTAAATATTTGGTTATGACTTCACCTAGGATTCTATTCTGTTGGTAGAACTGATGTTGTGTTATGTTTACCAAATACAAGTGATCCTAAATAAACTTAGAACATGGGCTTCCAAAGCCATAGCATCTAGGTTGAAGTATCCTCCATGGTTACTCTGGACACTCCGTCACTTTATCACTTACTGTATGTTCCTGTATGCTAAGGTTTAGTATCAAAATGGAGGATCTCAAATATAAATAGTCATTGTTTATATAATATTTCACAGTCTTTGGAACACTGTGCACGTATGTATTTGCAAAGGAGGTATCAAATTCCAGTATCCGTCAAAAATTTGTCTGGATGCTGAGTAACTCTATTCATTTCCACTCAGATTTCAACATGAGGTCTCACATCCATTATGTTCTAACTTCCTGTTCTGAAATAAGAGTTTCATAAATATACTTAAAGACTCCATAAAGAATATACTCTCAATTTATTATTGAAGAATATATGAGTAACTCAAAAATCTAGAAATGGGGTGACCCTAATAAAATGCATATATATATTCCACTAAAACCTGAAGATCAGTAGCAAACTTAGAAGATAGTCTAAATTAACATTCTCCTGAAACATAAGTAGATGAGATATAAGAAGATTTCAGAAACAAGACTGCCTTCAACACAACACTGTGCGAGCCACCACTTACAGACGACTGTAATTAGCTGCAATGGTAGCAAGGAAGCCCTTCTGTCCCCAATAGGTGACAAGGCCCAGTGTCTTTCACGGAAACCGAATTGTCAGTTCCACAAACACAGCCTCGCCTTACAGACTGCCTCTTCTTAAACTGATTAAAAAAATAAATACATTTACACCCCCCACCCCAGAATATTAGTCTCAACACAATGTACTCAACGCTAGCCATGGAACATATCTTAGATAATTGCTTACACTGACGCTAGCATAAAAAAAAAAAAAAAAAAAAAAGACCACACCAAAAACCCACCCAAAAACACAAAACCAAAACACCACCACCACAAACCACAACCAACAACAAAACAGTAAAAACTCCATGCCAGCCTGTCTGCAAAAGGCATAATGATTGATCCCAGAAACTCCAGCCACAAATGTTAATCAACATAAAACCCAAACATTTCAAGTCAGGAAGCCTCTTTCCCCCAGAAAAACATATAAAATATAAATATTAATTCCAACAAAAACAAAGCCACCATACATTTCTGATCTCAGTGAATTCAACCCATGGGACACTCCAACTAGAACCACTCAAGTTTGAAGCCATTTTATTATTTTGTAAAAATAAGGAGCCATGAAGTGATGCTTCCAAATAACCACAGCACACGTATTTTAAAAAGTTTCTTGAAAAGAATATTCTTGCAGAAGGTGGTTGGTAAAATCAGTAGGCATTTAACAATGCAACCACCATATTCATGATATCTGCCCAATAAGCACCAGAATCACTTGATTGTAGCACAGGCGTATGCTGGAAATATATGTGCTAGAGATCTCAAATACATACTGAAAGTAAGGCTGAAATTGTAGGGTATAGTTTACACATTAATAAAATATGCAAATCGCTAAATTTATGTGGTCTTCCCTATTGTACTGACCACAGTGTCTGGCAAAGGTACTAGACTAAAACAACATTTTATATAAACAACCCTCGATAGTTTAAAAAAAAAAAAATCAGTTAAACTATAATCTGAAAGAAAAGAGAGGAATCACTTCTAGAAGTGAAATTACTCTCTCCCATTTCAAGCCACAGTATAGGCTCTCTATTGTTAAAAAAAAATTACTACTAGGCCATATTCTGGCAATCTAATACAATCACACAGAAACAGCTAAACACCATTACCTTGATGATGCAGCACATAAAAACTTAAAGACTTGAGTCCTTCTAGGTTCACAAATGCAAAAAATATTTAAGCTGTGCAAAATATTTTCTTATGATACATTACCGTATGACTATATGTACCACCATAACTAAATCAAAAAATGTAATACATGTAAATACTGACACAACTGCTGGAATGACTTTTGCTCTTACTGCCTTTGTACCGCCCACATACCTGAATATCACAACTATGAGAAATGTAAAACAAAGTTTGTTTTCATAAACTAGCATAAAACTCCATGCTGCTATACTATAGGACCAGACCTACTTCCATATGTGCTTACTCCTCTCACGTCCCCTTGTTCAAGATTTTGCCTTTCTGCCTTCCCCAAACCAAGCTTTCCTCCTTGTCACCTGCTTTCTAACTAGGCCTAGAAAATAAAACCCAGCAATTAAAGTGAGATCTTGCTATATGTCTACACAGACAAGAATGTCTGTTATTTTTTTTTTTAAATAACTATCGTTACTTAAGCTCAACTGTAGTTTTCCTTATCTTAAAGGTAAGGAAATAAAAAAAGGTAAGGAAAGCTTAATGGATACATTTTTGAGGCAGAAAGATTTCAAGACAAAAATCAAAATTTAAGATAAAAATCTGAGTCATACAAAAATAATTCAATTTGCCTATTCTGTTGATATGTTACAACACTATTTTCCCGATTTGCCCATCAGATATACAGAATTATTTTTCAATTTGTGGAAAACAGTTTGATTTCAAGCTTGAGTAAGCAGTCTGTCATTTATCATCTGAGCTATGAAACAGCATTAATTTCTCTATTAACAGTGCATTAATAGTATTAATCTATAAAAAAATATTTAATATTCAGTTCCCCATTACCTAAGACAGGGAAATGCAGATATTGGCTCACCCCTTTATTTCATAACTAAGGCTACCCAAACACAGTTCCTTCCCATTTAAGATATCATTCAAAATAAACAAACAAAAATATTTGTTTAGTAATGAAGTCATGCATTTATGATGTAGAACTCCTGCCGTGCATTTCTCACTCCTTCCTTTTCTCCCAAGGTAGGATCAACTAGACTTATAACCTTTCCAATGAAATCATAGTGACTCTTTAAGAGTAGCATAAATCATCATTTTCAGCCCTCCAGCATTTATACTACTAAAAGTTTTGACTAATATTTGATGTGAATCTTGATGCTGTGGTTTAAACACATTACTTCTCACATTACATCCTGCAGTTCTGAATGGTAAATTTCAAAGTGGCAGAGGTAGACAGAGACTCCACACCAGCCAAACAACACAGTGACATGTTTCTTTTGACAGCAAATGGTCCTCAGGCACAGAACTCTGACAAACGATTTTCAAAAGCCAAACAGCAATTTTACTACTGAGTTACAAACAGCCACAAGCATACGGGGATTCACTTCTAAGATGGTGATGTAAGAGTGGTGGTTGTTATGTCATTTGTCAAGAAAGGCACAGCAGAGTATGGACCGAAAATGAAAACAAAAAAAACAAGAAAACCCAAACAAACCCAAACCCTGAGAGCTGTGGTATCTTAGTAGACAGAACCTAAGAAAAGTGGAAATATTAATCTTTCCAGCTAAATATTATTTTGGTTTCTAACACCTACAAAGATAAAAAGGTTGTGTATATTGCAGTCAATATATTACTTAACTATAAGGATATGATATCCAGTCTAAAAAAAATTATGCTTTTCCCAATATAATTTGCTAATGGATACTGAAAGGAATAAATGCAAACTATTCAAAATTACAAAAGAAAAATGAACAATGGTTTTACCTGCCACTAGTACTATATGCTCCATTTGAAAATGTTGTTTGGTACGAATTACTTAATGAGAAAACACATATGCACACTCTCTGTTTTCAAAATGTTTAACTCGAGATAATTTTAAAGTTGCATATAATATGAAATACTTCCTTACTAAAACCAATTGTTTCCCCATAAAACTGATTAAACCACAACCTTTTTGTATACAAAAGCAGCAATTTTGATTGAAATCTCTCATTCTGAATCTTTACTAAATAATTGCTGCCTTCATGCTTTAAGAAAACTGTTTAGTCATCATATTATTGTAGCATAGATGTCTATCTCTAAAATGTCAAATGCCATATCAAAAGTTCATACATCATTGTGTTCTTAAAAAGTCAATTCAATTAAAAAGTTAATCAAAATTTAATTCTACACTTAACTTTGCATTACCATCTAACTTACCCAAGATGATTTTATGATTCAAAACAAAAAGGTTCATTTTTATTCATTTAACTCAAAGTAAAAAAGGATGCCAGAAAGATATTGATATCAACAGGCAAAGTTTGGCCCTGGTAAGAACCACATGAGCCTCCTAATGCTGTCTCACCAATGCATTGGGTTATGGTACAGGCTCAAGGCTAAGACTAAGACAGTAGGGCTCTTCCTACGATCGGACTCGTCAACTTTTAAATATCCTTAAATAGAAGCTGCCAGCAAGGTGTTATGACTTTCCAGCAACAAAAACTACCACATACCTCCATTCACTTCAAAAGAGCACCTATTGCACAGCAACAGTTTTGGAGACTACTACCCTGTCCCCACTCATGCTTAACGTCTGAGACATTATAGGAGTCATCTTGTATTGCATTTCAAGTCATTTAAGTACCCACAAATCTTCTGTGAAAACAGGGCATAAATAGCCTCAGTGGAAAAATCAGCATCAGATTTACACCTTTTAAGACTTCAAAACAAGTCTCTGTGGGACCTGAGCTCACAAAAAAGCATTCTGCAAAGCCTATGCACAGAGGTGGGTACTTTTAACTGCATTTTTTAATGCAGCCAGTTAACTAGAATTATTATGGATTTCTCTGTAAGTGGTCACTTGTGTCATATAATAGTAGATCAATGAAAATTGTATTCATTTCTAGGCATTTACACTAACAAGAATGATTATAGTTAAGGGTCTCCTGGCATTTCCATTACAAATCTATTTTTCAGGGACTTCTACATCAGCTATAATAATATATTTTTGGCTGAAACTTGATACAAAACATCTCAGCTATGCTTAAGCCAGTAAATGTTCCTACACCTTTGAAAAGGCTTCTTTCAAAATTGAAAAATAAAGTCATTTTGCAAGTCATTTTTCTATCTACTTAGGTTGTTAAGCATTTTATCACGAGCCACCTAAGGTGGCATATGCTACAAGATACGAACATTACATCTCTAATTCTATTAGGGATGGAATTCCTAAAAGCATCTCGCATCGCAAAACGTCAGTGAAAAAGAGCAACAGGACAGTATAACGGATTGAGCATTCACATAAATTTTAGGAAGATTTCAGACTGATTAAAAGGCTTCTTTGGCCATTTCTGGACTTACATGATTAGCGAAACAATGATGCAATTAGTTGCAAAATGCTGCTTTTCATTTGTAGATAGGATGTGCATATTTGTTTAATTCTATTTCCTTCTTCCCTATATGTTATCTAAAAGAATAAATCATTTCATAATAAGGAATAATAGAAGAGTTGCACTCCTAAATTATTCAATTTAGAAACTCAGTCTACTGGACCTTCAAACTAATTTTATTTTACTTAAATTTTATGACTCCTTCAGTGCACATCTTGTCAAACATGGATTAACATTGTTACTCTAACACCCTCAGGGGGTGTTAGGTAGCCTTCAGTTACCTAACCCTAGAGTAACCCTCAGGGGGTTACTCTAACACCCCAGCAGTCCTTGGAGGGAAAAAAAAAAAAAGTTTCCACAATGCTCTACAACTCCTTTGGAGCTGCAGGGTCTATTAACTCAAAACTACACTTTATAAGAGAAACAAATATGGCTTACACAATGCACCATAACAACTTCTGGACTACTGGGTAATAACTGTTATGCAAATGACAACACATATTTACCCTTACGGACCATAAGGACTCAACAATATTTCACTACTTTCGCTAAATGGATGCAATGAAGTATGGTTTGTTTGGGTTTTGGGTTCTTTTTGGGGTTGGTTTTTTGGGGTTTTTTTTGTTTTGTTTTTTTTTGGGTTTTTTTTGTTTGTTTGTTTTTTTTTTTTTTTACAAAATACCTTTTTTAAAGGCCTATACAGAAAACAAACAAGTTTGAGCACTAATTGTACTCAATTGAGCAGAAAGGATCTCTGTTCCAAGTATTAAAAAACAATTTAAACTTCCATTAAAAAAAAAAAAAAAAAAAAGGATCTACAATAGAAATTAGGACCAGATTTTCAAAACAGCTCTGCATCCATGGCAGTGAATAGTTTTCAAAAGGCTTCAGTATCTTATTCAGATACTTATTACATGTTTTAATAGGTAGTTCTCACTGAGAAAAAAATGCCTTCAGTTCCTTGAAAGCAATAGGAACTCCTGGCTACTTCACAGCCATACGCAATGAAGTTTTTTACCCCATTTTTCTCCAAGGGTCCTATCTGAGAAAAATATTTAGGGCATTTTGCACATTAGGGCCCTTTGCCCTATGTCAATCCAAAAACAACTTTTCAAGAAAATTGTCTGTGATGACTCATCTCTGGAAAAGGTTACATTCACAAGTTTCTGCCATTTTGACTACTTATGTTTCCCAATTCCTGACGATCCGTACTACACTTCTTTTCAGGATGGAGCTGCTCCAGGTCAGCAGGCATGTTGTTCCTACTTAAGCCCATTCAGACAGGTTTACAATATTTAAAACTCATTAAAAAGTAGATGAAGATAGTATGCTTAAGTCATGCCTAACATAATAGCAAGTCATGGCTACTGTAATTCAAAAACATTTCCAGCAACAGAGGAGAAGGTAAAGGATGTGTTGGCAGCCTTTCGTAGGTTAATTCATTACATGAAAGACCTCTGTTCCTGGTCCTCTGCAACCTGAATACTTCCACTCACAATCACCATAGGCTAATAAGCTATCTAGAATAGAGGTTCTCTGCACCCAGACTACTATGCAGCAAAGAATTCAAAACTGATGATCACAGGAAGGAGACATTCAAGAGCAGCAATCAGGACACTCAACCATGAAGGAAAATTCTGGGGTTTAATCCATTTTCACAGAGTTGCTTAGTTAATGGAAATGCCTATTCATTAAAGAAAAGAAAGAAGAAATAGTCCAGAGAGCAGGTACTGGAACAAGGACTTTCCACTTCAAGCAGCTGGATTTCTTTAATAGGCATTCATTAGGGCAATTTAATATACTACCCCTGTCCAAGGCCAAACTTCCTGTAATTTTTTCTTCTACTTGTTCAAAATTTATAGAGCTGAATCTGTCTTTCAGCATAATCACAATGAATCAGTGGTTTGTCTATAGGAAAATCAGTGGAAATACTCTGAACTGCCATATCTACTACAACAGCACACACTTGAAATGCAAAAATGCATCTCAGAAGGGTTGCTTTTTTTCCCCACGTAGTTAAATTCTTATTACTTGAAAACTAACAAATAAATCCCTCTGTCAGTATTTACAGAATAAAAATTAATAGGATTTAATCTTGATGGAGATGTGCAAAAAGCAGCTCAAGATAGACAGAAATAGCACAGTCCCCTTGTTCTTTAAGTCTGGTGACATGGGAAGAGCTCACACTCCAAATGCTTTATCTGGCCTGTAATAACCTACATTAAATATGATCTCCAAATTCTATATTCGGTTGCATACATGTCAACCTCCTGAATGTTAAATGTCTTTTTGTATTTAGAACAGAAATTTTAGTTTTGATTGGGAAGTATTTACATACTTATTTGCAAAACTCATACAAAACAGACACATGCAGTAGATGTGATTCCAAGTCTGGGAGAATCTTTGCATTGATTAGCTAATTTGAAAATACTTAGCCAGACAATTTGCATGCAAAGATCTTTGTAGGCAAAACCTATGAAGTGGGAGCACTGCTACTTTACAACCTGGCCTTCAGTCAGGTAAGACTATAACTGTAAATATGCCCACTGTATCGCTATTCCTACAAGGCTTGTGTTATACTAGCCATTATACATCCATTGTACATAGCACTGCTGTCAAGAAATGTGAGCAGGGTGGGAATCCCCATAGAAGCATAGTAAGAGTAATTACAATAAAGCACAAAGGCTGCTTCTGTCCTGTTTATCTTTTTGTCAACCCACAGTATGCCTACAATTTTAATGTAATTATGCACATTCATTTATTTTTACATTACAGATTGCATCCACCCATAGTAGCCAATTTTTCAGTGTTAGTAACTCAAGACATCTGACTATTTCTAAATTTCTTAACTCTAAAGACAAACAAGATGCTATCTTCCATTACTTAAAACAGGCATTTCAAAAATTACCTCATGGATGAGCGCCCTCCTTTGAAATGAAGGGACTAAATCTTGCTTACCTAATTCATACAAGCACTTGCAGAGACCTACAGCATTAACCTACTAAAAGCCTACAAGGAACTTGGATTACTTCTAGAAAAATAAAAGAATTATTACTCTGCAAGACTGTACTTCACCACAGTTGAATACTAAAGGCTCTACTATAAACTTTGCAGATAGTTGCACAGGATGTAAAGGTAACAAAGAGGGAGGGAGAAATAATAAGGATTTAGTCATGGTGCACTGACAGACTTTAGAATCACTAAGAAGCACAAATACGACCATTGGAACAGCTTAAACTTGTAACAAGTTTGTAGAGCACAAAGAATAAAAATCTTTCATTCTACTACATGGCTCATCTATAAAGATTTTATGTGATTTTTAATAGAGAAGTTATGAAATAAAGCAGTCTATAGTAGGAGCTAACAAAGCACACTTCGTGTTCATTCCAATGCTTTAGCACCAACACACTGTCCATAAAACATATTAAAGATAAATATATCTTTTCCTCTATGGCAGGAGACAAATTACTTAAGCATTTATAGTCAAAGCTTTCTAAAAACAAGGAGGCAATAATTATTAATTCAGTTGTACAAATCACCTCCAGGGCAATCTCTTTAAATTACTGACAACCATTCCCTGGTCTGCCAAAGTGAACAATCACTTTGAAAAATCACCACCACCAATGAAACAAGAAGATTTTCTACTGATTAAAGGTTTGGAACACTGTAGCACACCAGAAGTGCAACACAATTAATAAACCATTTATATTGACCTTAAAAAGAAACAACAAGAATTATGTCATGCTTCTAAATAATATAGATACACATAATATACATAATATATTATTGCTTCTGAACTAGCTTATAAAAGCAGTTACAAACTCACTACATTCCTGCATATATGTTCTAGAGAAATCATTTCATACTGTGGCTACATATATTCTAGCAAAACCAACATGAAAACTTCAGTCCACACGTAGCGTACCAATAGGAATACTTGCTTTGGTCCCCAAGAATATACATTTTACTTGGACACGGGATCTCTTATTTATTTTTACATACCTTAAAGCTAAGAAAGGAAAATGCATGAATTAGAGACATGTAGTAACAAGAAATGGAAATCCATACTAATGTAACTTACTCCAGTTCAAAAATAAAGGTCTTGTGATGTTATCCCAGACAATAACTGAAGGTGAAACAGGGCTTTCAGTAAAAAAAGTTCTCACATCTAAGATATACATCACCTGCCCTGCATTCACAGGAGTCTCTGTAGACACTTCTGTACGAGTCAGTAGCGTACAAGCACAGTAATTTGGCAAGAGCCAAATTCAAACTGTCTGCTGAAAAATGCAATTCTGTGTGAAGAAGCATATGCATCTATAACACAGGGGAAATAATAAAACCAACGGTCTCTAGCAGCAGGAAGTATTTAGGATTAGGGAAGCAACACCTTCCCAATATTTCTAATATTTCCTTTTCAATGCATTTTCAGTCCTATCCTCTCCTTATTCTCTCTATGGATCATGTACAGCAACATGTACAACTAGAATGGATCAACAAAAGAAGATATTGCTGACAGGAACCACTTTCCTCACCTCTTTCTGTACCAGTGTATATAGGCCACTTTTTCCTGTTCTACGATTTTCTTTCTCTTCATTTTTCTTTACCAGGACTTTTCCCTTGAGTTTTCTGGTTTGGAACAGCTCCACCCTATTTCCTTACCACTTAACCCCCATTTCTTTTTATATCACAAGCCATCCCTTCCCTTTTCACACAAAGATAATTGCTGCTACTTGAGAGGTAGCCACACAGCTCCCATTGTTTTCATAATCTAAACCTACGTCTCTTGAGCTTTGTTAATGTCCCCTACTGAAAATACCTCAAAAAAACATGAGAGATTTAAAAAAAACCAGTAGTGGGTCTCTTATCAAAAGCAACTGAAAATCAGAGGTCTATCAGCAAATTACAGCTGTGCCTGTACTTTTTTTAGACTGAGAATATTCTGATCTATGAGTATTATACTCACTATTTTATGGAACTTTGGCATACCTTGAATATAGAAGTGAAATATAATATTAAAAAAAGTTTTCTGTTTTTTTTGGAGGGGGGGGGGGTTGAGCTTTGAAGTTACTACGTTCTGTTGTGTAAAACTTGGCATATAAACCTTTCCCTGATAGATGATAACAGCTCCTTTGTTTCTCCAACTCCCACTTGATGGAAGGATTATGCACTCAATCAACCCTAATGGCTCCCACTAAGACAAACCAATCTATTATATCTATTTAACTCCATGTACACATACTGAGTCCATGTGCCAAAATCTGTACAATGATAAGCAAGCAAATACTTTAAATTAAATAAACTGTTCAGATTCCTCTCTGCAGACCCCCAATGACCCACAGTATGAATAGTTATATTTAATTAAATAGACAACCCATTACCTCAAAAAGTATGTATTTCCTGGGTAGAAAAATATATCCATGGAACATTTCTCTCTCTTTTCAAGACATCCTGTACTAGAATCCCAGAATAGCCACAGACCAAGGAAAAAAAAAAAAAAAGAAAGAAAATGTTGACCTATTTAATAGGGAATAAGCCAATACATTGAAAGCTACCACATGACCGACATTATCCATAGAAATCCTCATGTCTTATCTAGATAGATCAAATACACAACATGTTATGCAGAATCTTCAGTGGTGTCTAGGGAAAAAAAGTTTATTTCTCTACTTCTTAATGAACCTGTACCAATTTTTAAAAACAGTTTATGAGGGAACTGTTGGGAGGAAAGGGGAGAAAATTAGAATGGAGAACAGTCTTAGTTGCTGTGTTGTCAAGGGGTCTACTCCAATAATTAACTAAGGAGATGAAAATGTGGAAATGTGACAACCCAGCTAGCACTGGTTATTAAAAAAAAGAAAAAGGAAAAAAAGAAACAAGAGACTATTAAGCTCTCTAGAAATATTATTTTTACAATGAGTGGTCAGTATTAAGGAAAAGGAAGTTAAGAAGAAAATTCAAGTACAGTAAGAAACACCTGGAAACTATCTTGAGAACATTGCATTAGACTCACTGCAATACAGCTAACCTTATGTAAGATCAAATTCATTAGCCCAGGAAAACTATTTTAGTAGCTTTCACACCTCTCCATGTTTGTTTTCCATTGTTAACTGAATAAAAGAAACCTTAAGAAAATCTACAGTATATATGCAGAAAGCATACACTCAACAATACTGCAGGGCCTGGTCCAGAGAGATGAGTGGAATTGGCCATAATAATTTTTGTACTGCATAAAATAATTATCTGATGTATATTATTTCTTTGCAAAATACAAAAAAATGAGTCCAAATATTCAGGACACTTGTCAACAACCACATATGCCTGAAAGCTCTCACTTTTCTCATGTGCATTCACTGCATTCCCCAGAGCTGGAAAGAATTATGTTCACAAGTACCAGTACATAGAAACCATTTTTGAAAACTAAGATGTATGGCAGTTTAAGTTTCTTACTACAAAAGGTTAAACAGCTTACAGTGTCAACTCTGTTGCATACAAGGAATATTTGGAAGGCAGCTGTAAAGGCTGATACACTACAAGTTTGTTATGATGTGAAGTATTTATCACCTCTTTAAGAATTCAAAGTCAACAATAATATTTGTGAACATCCTACACATGCATTTACTTTCTTTAACAGTGACTCTAAATTCTCCTGTTCAACAAAGTAAAAACTTTGATGATTTACTTCATAACACTGGAGACAAGCCTTCTGCCTGCATAGCAGCACAAATGCATATGGTAGATGGAATGTGTCAACATTGGAAGAGAAATTTAAGGACGGTAATTTTAAAGTAAGTTAACATTGGAATTAACAGAAGTGATCTCAAACTAAATAACTATGATAGTTTAGCCTTCCTCCCAAAGCGAGATTTTGATCCCATTAATGTCAATACATGACCCCAGGCAACGATTTGCCTTTACCTCAAATCAGTGGTGTTTTCCATAACTACAGGCAAAGCAACAGCAAGCCCATGGCTCAGAAAATAGGTCCGTAAATCAAAAGATTCCTTCTGTGTCTCATTATCTCAGAAGGCTTTGCATCAGATAGCATTCAACGGTATTTGCATCAGATAGCATTCAACGGTATTCCTCCTGGTGACTTTGCAAGGAAAAAGTTAAGGCCTTATACACTAAACATTTTGTTGTCTGCTTGCATGTGTTGCTTCTCATTTATTTCAGGCCTATCAGGGTATATCAGTACTTGTTACTCTATACAGATCATTGTAAAATGAACTGTTACATGTTACATCTTGCAGTTAAGCAGATTAAGAAAATAATCTCAGTTTGGAATCTCTCCTGAAATTGCAAATGAAAAAAATTATGTAAAATGAATGCCTGGTTTTAAGAAACAGGTAGCTTCTTAGAGTAAAATAAGCCCAGAGCTTAAATGCTTTAGGCAAATGTGTGGGACAAAATTGCCTCTACATTTCCTGCCCTCCCCAAGGAGTTCTGCAGATAGTCTAAAAAGACTTTTCTCACAAAGGTCAAACATTTCATTATAGAAACACAATAAACTGACTACAGAATACTAAAAAGAATATTTAGTTTTACAGTTTGTAAGTGTCGAATCACAGTATTCTGATATGCTATCACCTTTAATTAGAGACCAAATTTCTAGAAATCATCGAAAGCAGCAAAGAAAAGAAGATTCACAACAATCTTCATGATCTTTTCTTTTCACAAGAAAAGAAAACATTTGGTACTACCTTCCAGTTTTGAAGAGATGTGAGGATATAACACTGACCTAGTAGATCACAGTTCCATCAAGAAAACACTCATCATTCCCACACGGCTCATGGCTATCTAAGAAATAACTCTGTACATCCGTATCTCTCCTACCCATAGTTCTTCTAATGAAAAGCAAGTGGTTTAAAATACAATACAATTTTCTTTCTTTGCACTTAAAGCTCCTGAAGGTAGAATACTAAATTACAAGTTTAGTGAAATAACGTTTGGAAGCCCATTTTAGCCACTTAGAAATATTTCACAAGTAATGTTGCTCAAGGTGAAATTATTCAGAGTTTTCCTGGTATCTTGAAAAAGAGCAGTATTGAGCTCTCTGTCACCGAGACCACCCCCCCCAGTCTCACAGTACAACCACCAGTAATGTCATCCTCAAATTAGGCCAAGGGCTATATATTACCTTATGAAAAAGCTCCTGTACATCACACAATGCATCCAGTTTGAGAGCAAGTGTTTGCCAATTCATTCAATGCAACATGTCTGAGAACCCAAACATGCCACTGAGAAATTAAACAAAATATTTTCATAGTAGAATATTAACACCACTGATAACTTTCAAAATATTATTTTCAAATGCATAATTATAGCTACAGCACTATCCCTAAAAATCATGTTTGTGTTTAGAAAGATGTTTCCTTACAACTTCTTCAAGAATAAGTGAAAGTTTGTTTCAAACAACAAAATTCTATCACTAGTAACAAATATTTCACAAAAACACATTTATTTTGTGTCAGTTGCTGCTACGGTGCTTCAGTGTCTTTATTTTGTCCTTCTTGTACAAACACCTAAGAGTATTGGCCAAATTCTGTGTCCTTAGCCAAGTAAGTTAAGATAAAAACTTCGAAACGTGACCCCAAACAAGAAAGTAAACGTTAGAAAAGTTTAGTCTAAACCAAGAACAGCTTCTTCCACAGTATGAATCTGAGACTTCTCCAATTTTCTCCACACTTCATTAGCCTCCAGGTAATGAAAACGAAACATATAAACTGTTGAGTTATTATGCTATGAACATTCAGCATTTGAGCACAGTCAGTTCAAACTACTTAGATAAGAGAGACAAACATCTTGAAAAATTAAACTCGTAAAATCATTGACTTAGTCATGACCATCCAAAACAGTGTCAGCCTACAAAAAAAAATCGGTAAGCTCTGGATACACGCAGAAGTAAAACCCGCTTTTTTGGTTTTTAATCGAAAGTACAGTGCTAAGACAAAACGGCAAATTATTTTTTTAATATCACAAAAAAAATTAAACCAACAAAGACATAAAACCAGGTTAGCCATTGAAACCTCCACTTCGTTTCCCCACGAACCCGAAGAGATGGAGCCGGCGGGGAGCACGCTGCGCCCGCCCAGGCGGGGCGAGGCGCGGGTCCGCGGGCCGGGTCCGCGGGAGCGGCCCCTCCGCGCGGCGCCCCGCGGAGCGGCAGCGCGGCCAGGTGGCGGCGGGGTGCCGTGCGGGCGCACGGCCGGCAGGGGGCGCCGTTGCTCGCGGCAAGGCCAGGCGGCGGGGCCGTGCGGGGGGCAGCGCCTGGGGAGCGCAGCGCCTCGGGAGCGCTGCCGCAGGAACCAGCCCCGTGGCCGGCGCTCTCGCCCCGGGGCTCCCACCTCCCCCGACTCCATCGCTGTGGGGGGTACACACGACCCTCCTCCCGCCCCCTCCCCCCAGCAGACCCCCTAGGAGGCGGCGTGCTCCGCCCCGGCGGCGCTCCGAGGCGGGAGGCCGCACCGGGTCCCCGCACGCCCGCGAGCACCTCTCCGCCTTGGCAGGGGCGGGGGAAGCGAAAGCCACCCCCTCAGAGAGCAACCAGCCCCAAATCCCTAAATACTCACCATATTGACTTCTGAGACCATATCTATACTGGCAATGTCTATGTTCATGCCAACAGCCACTGGGGGACCTGCAAACCAACAAGATGGTCCGCAATGTGATCTCCAAGAACTTAACTCATTCTTACCGGAGTTAGCAGGACTAAGACAGCGTAGAAATGAAACGACGTTTAAACAAAAACAGAGAGCCAGGCGGAAGGCAAGAAGTGTTCCCCACACCCTCCCTCCCCCGCCCTCCCAAAAGCAGGCTCCCACCGATCCGCGGGGAACGCGCGTTTGCACCGGATTCACCCTGTGCGCCCCCCGCCAGCGGTAGCTGTGTTTTATGTAACACGCACACACGTGCTAACAGCGGGGCTCTCCGCGCTCCGCCGACGGATGCGCACCCGGAGAGACCAGGGCGGGCAGCGGCTCGGGGCCAGCCGGGGTGTGGGGGTGCGGGGGCTCCCCCGCCTCCCACGCCGGGAAGCGCGGCGCCGGCCTCCGCGACCCGGCTCGCCACCCTCAGCTTTGGCGGAAGGGGCAGCCCAGGGGACGGCGGCCAGTGAGCCCCAGAACGGGGGGGGGAGGTGGGGGGGCGCAAGGGGACACCCACAGCGAACACGTCCAAAATAAACAAACTACTTCGAAGTGGGAGCACGCAGGGGGTTAAATGACATTTTCGTATCAGTTAACAGCACATCTTGTACTCAAAAATAGTAACTGTGATCGCAGGCACATTAGGCTGAGAGGAACAAACGTTGGGTAAACTTAAAGAGATTCGCATCTCGATAAAACCAGTTAAACAAGGGTTTAATTACAGGTTAATAAAGTATCAGCACACACACAAAATGAGGGACCGATTACAAATATGCAAGAGATTTAAGTGATCGCATTAGGAGCATCCTGTGCTAAGAAAATTGAGTAACAATGGGCTTAACTTTGGATCAGCTTGAGAAAATGGCAACACACACACACACCCCCCAAAGCAACAGCACTCACAACACGTTCGAAAACCACACACACACTAAAGGTACACAGCCCGGGTATGTAATCTCTCTTATTCAAAAGCAGTCAAATTACCTCCAAAATCTGGCCTCAAGCGAATGTCATAGCCCTTCAGCAGTCTATCCACGGTCTCTTTTACCAGTGACATATTACTAGGGTCATTGACACTAAAGAAAAAAAGAATAATACCGTATTATTTCTCACACCCAAGCTGTACATTCCTCTCAGCAGCAGCATGCAGTGCAATTCAAAGTAAAGCAAAAGAGATACCTTCATCACTTACCTCTGTGCACACACCACAGCTATTATTAAAGGGAATGACCAAATCCCAAAGTAACCCTTTTTCCGGACTCTCAGCATCCCTTTAGCTTTTGATATGATTTAGGGTTTCAGTGAAGAGAACAAGAGATCCAACTTATTCTGGCCAGTGCAGTAATTCTAATGTGAAGCGCATGCGCACGGCGTACCACAACATCAAAAGGAGCAGTGGTTGCTGCTGGAGATGGAGCAAATTTCCTTGCCAAAAAAAAAAAAAAATTAAAGGGGAAGAAAGAAATGCATTATTTAAAAAAAAAAAAAGTCATCCACAGGAAGATCGAATATATTTTTGTTGTTCTTTTTGTTAGTATAGAATATAAATCACAGTAAGGAGAGAAGTTTCAGGAGTTGCAGGGTACAGCAGCTTTGCAACCTAGTTTAAGGGGGGGGGGCGGGGGCTGGACGGACTCAGATTAGACAGAGGGGGAATAGGTTAAAAAGGGGAATGCACAGCGTACGTGTGGTGCCAGGGGCAGGTGGGGGGGGGGGGAAGGGGGCAGCTTAACTTTTTGGTCCCTGGAAAGAACCGCCTGAAAGCGAGGCGAGGTGCGGGCAAAGGAGCCGGAGCTTGCAACGGGGGCGGGCGGTGGGGGAGGAGGGGAGATGGGCGCCCAGTATTTCTCACGGGGGAAAAAAAAAAAAAAAAACCACCACGAAAAAATGATGACGAATAGTTTCTTGTAAGATGGGATTAGGCTGTTTCCTTCCTTACTGTGCTGCCAGGCGCTGTTCTAGGGGCAGAGGCACTGGGGACGGGAGGGGGTCGCCGGCTGCCGCCGCCGGCTCCCACGGGTCATTTGCTGGTGCTTGAGGGGCGGGCGCGGAGCCCCCGCGGTCCCACTCCCCCCTGGCCGGGCCCGCCGGCGCATTTTCCATATATCGACTGATGCTTAACCCAAGGATGCAAGTTCCTCAGGTAGAGCTAAGCGGGGCCACGGGGCTTGGCGGGGGGGGGGGAGGGTGGAGAAGAAGGGGAGGAAAACCAAGCTTTTAGTCAAGGCAGTCAAGCTTTCAGTGACCATCCAGACCCGGTGCAGGTTCATAAGCCCACTTACCTTCGTGGATAAAACACCCGAGCTCTTCAAATGCAGCGCGTGATCCAATTAATGCCTCGGAAGAAACCAGAGACGAGCGGACAGCTGATTTGGGGATGCTTTGAGTGACATTTAAATGGTGAGCAGGGAAAAAAAAAGATAGAAAGGAGAGAAGGAAAAAAACCAAAACCCCGAAAAACAACAAACACCGGGGTTAAATTATTCCTCGCAAATCTGCCCGGTGCTCGTAGCTCCTTTTACACCTCCACCACCTCCTCCTCCTCACGCACATACCCGCTCGGCCCCGCGGATCTGTGCTGCTTCACCGAGCGGATCTGGGCGTGCACACGTTCTCGGCCGGCCCGGGCTGCGCGGGGAAGGGATTGGGAACACTTGGGGCGTCAATTAACAAAAGAAATATTTAACTCGCTGCAGGAGGGTGGAGGAGGAAAAAAAAAAAAGGGGGGGGAGGGACAAGGGTGAGGGTGTTGCACAGAGAGCGAGGCGAGCTGGAGAGCCTGCTCGCTCCCTGGCACAGCTCGGTCCCGCACGCACGCGGCTGAGGCGCTCCGGAGCTCCCTGCCTGCCGTCCCCGGGCCGGGCCACCGCCTCCTGCCGCCGCGTGTACTTCGCGGAAAGCGGCGGTAGCCGCCTCTCGGGGCCGGGGGGAGCCCCGGGGCGCACGGCGCTGAGCCCACACGCGGACACGCCCTGGCCCGGGAGCAGGAGCAGCCGGGAAGGGTGCAGGGCCGGGGGGTGGCTGCCCGGAGAAAAGGATGAGGCGGCGGCGGCTCCCCGGGAAGGGCGAGGAAGGAAGGGCTGAGGTGGGGGCGGGTAGAGAGGCGGTGGGACGAAGCCTCACCTGGGGGAGCGGCGGGGCGCTGCCCCCAGAGACGGCAGGGCTGCTAAAAAAATAAACAGCAAAACCGTAAAACAGCCGACAGCCCCGAAAAGCAGGCAGCCATTTAATACGGAGCGGCAGCTACCTTGGCTGGAGCGCTGAAGAGCGGGGAAGCCCCGCGACGAGCACCGCAACACCCACCTGCCGCTGAAGCGGGGCCAAGGGAGTCCCGTGTCGTGTCCCCCCCCCCACGGCGCGTCCCACCGGCGGAGGAGCGGCCCCCCGCCCGCCGTCCTGCGAGCCAGGCGCACTGGCAGCATTTCCAGCGGGACGAGCAAATCGTGCCCCCCTCTCCCCCCACCGTCAATGCCTTAAAACACCACACTGTGCCTTTGAAATCAAGCAACTGCTTGGTTTTTTGCTTCCAGAAAAAAAAAGAAGGACATTCTTTTGGGGGGCTGGGGGGAATTCACCAAGACGTATTTTCACCACCACCTCCCATTCGTAACAATTGGAATTACACAGAGGGAAACAATACACTTTTCCAGATGAAACAGGCAAGATTTTGTGTGTGATGAATATAAAATGTCTCATTTGCATATTCAAAAGAAAAAAACCCAAACAACCAAGTTAAAGAACATTTAAGCATTTGTTAAAATTACAACCCCCTGTTTTTCAGCTGTCCATTCCATGGCTGATGTTACAGAGCCACTCTCTCTGTTCACCAGGGGAGGTTTCTGTTCTCACACAGCTAGTCTGCTTCACTGCCAAACCTCTTGAAATATAGCCCTGAAAGGAAGATGGTGGATACTCTGCAGTGAATCATTTTTACTTTAGAAGTATAATAGGCACTTTTTTTTCCTCCTGCAATCATACAATAAGAACAGGAGGTCTCAAGGTAAAACACTTCAATCCTGCACTGTGAAACTCACCTGCAAGTGCTAACTTGGGAGTACATCTGACACTCCTGATTTCTGAGCTGTTTCTGAGTCTCTGCTATTAATTATCATTACACCACAGAAATGTTTCATTCACCATGTCTGAATATGAACCAGACATCAACAAGAACCTGAGGCTGAAGGCTGTTTATATTCACTGCTGGACTGACAGGAATTTTTGATTTACATATCAACATAGAATCAGCGGCAGAAAAGTACCATATTTCCATGGGAATGTTAGAATAGTACACCCAAATAATTCTATCTAGCATTTGTTCTCTGACCTGGTGTATGCACTAATCATCAGGGAACACTCGTTCTGGGCCCAGAGTACCACTGTGCCATGTGTAGTAAAACCTGCTCTCAGTCTGGCTATTCCAGCAAAAAGGAATGGAACATATCTCAAATTCAATACATATGGGTATCATGGTGCATTATGCGTGGAAAATTAATGTATATCCTTGGGTTTTGGAAGTGTAAAGGCTCTCAAGCCATGCTTGGGATCATCTGCATAACTCATTATTTTTGCTGGCTGTAAATGCACCACTGTCTAAATGGGTCCATACCACTAACACTTCCTTACCACCATTCCAGGCTCTGGGTGCCCAAACAAGTCTATGCGATAGGAGTATCATCATTATATATTGACATAGAGTACAAAGCCATAAAATCCTTTTCCTTTTGCAAATGGTTTCCTGCTTTGCTATGCAATTTTGACAGTACCACTTTTTCTCTGACCACAGGGTTCTGGTCTATCTCTGTCATTCAAAATTTCTCAGCACCTTCAAAATCTCCCATTTATTTTAAACAACTTGTCAAAGAAATCGTTCCCCTCTTTTTCTCACTTGTGTCTGTGTGTTTGATTGAAAAGGAGAGGAAATAACTGGTGTGAACACCAGTATTGGCAAGATGCAGAACTGTTCATGTAACATGTTTAAAGATTGCTATCTAAGATTTTGGGTGTCTTACAATGGAGAAACAACCTGGTTCCCAGCTGGATATGATACTTCTAGCTCTAAAAATATCTCAATTTGATTACAAGTACTATAATCTTGCAGAGAAGCCAGCAAAGATGGTCATATTTTTAAATGCCAATTGCAGATTATTTTGATTCTTGGCTTTCAAGTTTGAGGAGTGCAAAAGAATACCCCCCAAAATTGAAATACTCTAAATTAATGGTCCACAATCCTTGCTGACCAGCGTGTGACTCTATGTAAGAAATGGGCTATAAACAACATCATACTTTGCTTGTCTTGTCAACCCTTTACTGTAGCAATACATACCTGTCATCACAAGCAATATCCCAGTTCATGTACTGAGAACTGCTCTAAAGTGGTTTTCAAATGGTTTGCTGTAAATGTATAGATTATGCAAAATAAGCTTTTAGATGGAGTAAGAATGTCAAGATAGGTTCTCAAGTGACCCAATCACTCAAGTCAATAGGGACAGAAGAGATGCTGATTTATGCTAGCCCAAGAACAGTAGTTCTGTGTCACAAGTAATGTGAGTAACAAGGGCAAAATCCCACTTGAAAAAAAAAAATTCTTTTCACTGCACTTCAACAGGCTGGTATGAATACAGTTCTATGAAAGTGATGTTTCCTGAGTTTTTGAGCGTTTGGATAAGATGGAGTAATATCAGAAACACTCAGATGAGAGTTGTTTCCATGTATCAGATAAGATTTTATTCTCTAATTTACAAAAGTATGATAGTAATAATTTATTTCGATACATGATTTCGATTTCCAACTCCTGTAAAGCTATAAATTCATGTAAAATAAAACATAGTCAACTCTTGCAGAATTTTCCTGAACAAACTTTCAATATACTTTATCTTGGTTTCACTTGTCTTTTTAGGTCTTCAGATCTAGTATGCCACAGTCCATGCACCACACACCATCCCATTAGCAATCAGCCTGTCAGCATAAAGACCACTGTTACATCACACACACAGAAAAAAATACTCATGCAGGTGTACCTTGATTCTGCTTTTCACAGGCAATGGAATTCACTTTTGCATAGTGACAATCTTCTGGGATTTACAGGTTCATATTAGCTTCAACTATTGTATATCTAGAAGAATCCAAAGTGGTAAAGCTATCAACAAAAGCAATAGTGTATGACCTGCCAATTATACTGCTCTTGGCCCTTTAAAAATATGAACTGATTGGTATTGTACAGAAACTGCGTCTGGTAAGTTGCTTAGGAAACAAGTACCACTTGATACGGCATGAATTTCACTTAATCGCAGGAGAAGAGCAAATGGGAAGGGCAAGTAATAGTCTCTTACTGGTTTACATCCTTATGTAGGACTTTATTTGCTGGAGCTCATACTTTTTCGTTCTGTGACTCACTGCATGCCATCCCTACAGGGTTAAAACACTATAGATAAGAATTTACCCCAGATCATGAACTAGGCTGTAGTTTATGAGTTAAAGACCTGCTGTATCTTTTAACAAAAAATCTTTTGTGTAGCTTAGGATCAACAGATCTTAGATGTATATTGAGGAAAGTCTTTTAATGTGACATTGAATTACAGATTTAAAAAAAAGGAAGTAGAAGGTTGTGCGAGACATCCACAAGTGCTTTGATTGCAGACAATTGTTAGCAACTCAATGGGGACTGGAGTGAAATACAAAATGTCTGGCACCTAGAATTATGATAGAATGAAATCTAAAGTCCTCTTATCAAATCATGAAAGCACCACAAAAAGCCCTATTTCCTTCAAAGTGGTGGAATAAATTAGTTTAACAGCTACATAGACAGCAATTTTTGAATTCCTCAATTTTAGCTACATTGGCACTTAGATAGTTAGGAAGTATCTACAGTGTATGCATCCTTTGATAGGAAGGCAGGGCAGGGCACAAGAAGTCATTGCATAGGGTAAGGATAGTAAAACACTTAAAAGACAGCACAAAATGTACACCAAGATTATGTCACTCTGTGTCTAAATCTCCTCCATGCTTTTGTGTAAGATTCAGCCCTGAAAGCAGATTGCAGAAACACGTTATTAAATTAATGGAGTGGCATTTGTCTGCATCAATTGATTGCAGGATTTGGTCTTCCTTTCTAAGCTCTCTTGGACAGAGAATTGGTTTCCTAAATATTTTATATTGGGTAATACATTCCAGAATACTGCTATAAACAATATCTGAGGGTTCTAAAACTGTTAGGTTGGAAGCTTTTGATGAAAAATGAAAATTGTTTTCTTTTTAAAGCCATTTAGCTTCAAACATCAGTCTTGGGTTTGGTATAACTATGCAAGTTTTAGGACTAAAATGGAAATCTGCATAGTTTTAGCTGGATTTTTCTTAGCTAGAAGGACTTCACTACTTCAGAAAATTCTTCCTCGTTATTACCACCACCTTGACCGGGTGAGGGCACAACAGTGGGAAAAAAGAAGTAAGAACTGAGACAGGAAAATTAAATAAGTAAATTAACAGAGCATATGAACAAGTAGTGAAGGGGGGAAGGAGGAAGAATAGTGGAGGCAAGTGTTATGCCATGGTGCAATGAAACACGAAGAGAGGAGAGCCATTTATTTAACAGGCACTCCAAAAAAATAAATTACCTCTTATTTAAACTAACATGTGAAATGTGAAACAGTTGTTCTATCTCAGAAATCAAACACAGTTCCTACATCAATTCTTTATTCTCTAGACAAAGGGAGATTACTGAAAACTGATCACTGAGACTCCTGACCTCTGTGATACCAACTATCAAATATGTTTTGATCCAGATGAAATATTTTGAGACTTAAAACTTCTTTTTCCTGTAAATAAGGAAACAACACAGGATACTTTTAATCTAACTTGCCATTTGTAGTTGTAAAATACATTTTCGCATGAAAAATATCTTAATAGAAGTAAACAAAACCCAAAGAAACCAACTGTGACCAGCGTACAACAGCCAAAGCATAATCAGTGGATTCTATTTTAAGAATGCAAAATATTTTACATGTTTATTTAAAAAGATACTGGTATTATGCAATGCACTTTCTAACTCAAACAAGCTCCTTATATCTTCTGGTAAACAATCATCCAGGTTAAAAACTTAGTAATAGAAAGAGTTCAAGGAGAAGTGCTATCAATGGATATAAGCAATACTCTACTCTCCAAGCAGACTTTTTGCAGTAAGAACTAGGAGAATACAAGTTTGTATCTTACTGTAAAACAGATTTCAGCTGTCCTTTTATTGGTGTGCTAGAAAGGAAGATGAAACTGCTTTCTGCAAATGTGTAACACTATTACTTCAAGCCTTCTTGGAGAACAAATGGAGAACACAACAGTGCTCCTCATCGTCCTTCACCTTCTTGCATGCCCAACCCAAATGTGCTTGTGTCAATATTCCTATTCTTTCCTTGCTATCCTAAAACCTCAACTAGTCCTAGTGAGGAAGATATGTCTCACAGTGCTGCAGTAAGCATAAATACAGGTTTCGTAGCACATTTTGCTCCTGACGGATGCTTTCTAATTCTGTGCATGCGGGCTGAATGTTTCATGGAATCAATACTTGCTTTACATGTGATCTGCCTCTATTTACAGATGCTAGAAGGTAGAAATTTCACACAGATGTTTCTGTTCAGCAGCAATTACTAAGTCTGAACGGAATAGTTTTGCTGACTTGAGAGTGTTTTTATAGAGCTGCATTACCCTCTACAGAAAGGGTATTATTACTTAAAAGGTATACCATGGAAATGGACTGAAGGCCAGTCAAGATGGCAAGGCACTTGTCCAGCAAATGCAAAAACACTGTTTCTACTTATCACAGAGAGCACTTGAAGAAGCAACTTACACTTTATGGGTATGTATGCATCAAAGCACATCTAAAGCAGTGCAAAATAGGTAAGACCAGATGCATGAATGAACCACAAAAGAGGAATTTGAAAACAGAAAATGAAATTAACTTAGTATGGAGTACACAGGTGTTGCAAATCAGTCCTAGAGGAAATGATAATAATCCTGGGAAAACAATTCAGCATGCCAGGACAGGGAAAAAAAAAAACAAACCCAAACCAAACAAACCCCAACAAGACACCCAATCCAACAACAAAAGTAACTGTGGAATAATCCTTCTCAGGAAACTATATACAGAACAAAACTTAGTAATACTGTCAGTATTTATCACTTTGCATCCAAGGATCTCTCTAAAATACCTCAATGTTTCTGTGGATAGTTATCTTTCATTCTCTCCTCCCACCCCATTTTGTGTTCATACTTGGTAATTTACAAACAGCTATGATCTGGAAGAGATCTCATTCATGCAAATAAGTAAGTTTCTACAATATTATTATGCTAATTTCACAGATGAGGTAGATGAAGCACACACTGGCTAAGCACCCGAGCCAATTCCTGCTGAAATTAATGGCAAAATCCGCATTCAGCTCAGGAACAGCAACATCAAGGCCCATCTTACAAAGCACTAAATGGTAGAAAACTGGAAGAGTGCCCAAGAGTCATGATTATCCAATAACTTCTTACCAATATGGTCTGTACCACATTTCCAGGGAAATTAAAGAGAAATACTTTGTAATTTTTATCTAATGAAGTACTAGATGGAAATGAAAACATCCTCAGGTTCTTACATTTTTTGAAGCTAGAGCTTCCAAAATAGAGGATGCGTCTTATCGTAGAGAGGTCAAAGTCTAGTACAAGTATGCTCAGTCCGCAAGCAGTGGTAGGGGGAGCTCAGAGAGGGTCTGAACCAATTGTAAATTACCATTCTGAACTTGATTTGGGTGACCTCCTCCCTAACATCTAGGCACATATCGTATCTATCCCCCATATGTCAGCATAAGGTCACTTTAACAACTAGTATTATTGATCACTCTTCCAGACATGGACAGTGCAGTGAAATCTTAAACAGGGCAATATAACTGTCTTCAGAGCTGCTTTGAAGAATTGTGAATTAACCAGTCAGACCAAGAGTCTGTCACTGGAAACAGAAGAACAGCTCTGGGTAGTAATACTAATCATGGTATTAACTTTGTAAATTTATTCTCACAGATGAAAAAAAGCAGCTGAGTAATACCCATATTTGATGTTTTTACACAGCAGACTCAAAGTACTGCTCTGCATTTTATGTCTTCAAATGGCAATTTTGGACATCTCATGCTCATCAGGAGTAACTCTACAAATTTTACATCATTACAAAAAAACCTCCAAAAGTAGAGTTTACAGTAAGACCTTCTCTGTATGGTAAAATAATTATGCATCTTTATTTATGTATTTAGCTTAACTTCGGCTACACCCAGCTATTTAGCTGTTTATCTCACTATGAAAAATTAAGTATGCTTTATGTAACTTCCACAACAAAGCTTGATAATCCTAACTGCATACATGAATAACTTGTATGTCCATTATGCCTCAGAGTTCAAGTTCAAAAAGAGCTGGACCTGTCTTTCAAATATCTTTTAATTTCTCCAATTACACTCTATAAATATAGATAATTTGCATCACCATAAGGCATCAAGGGTCATTTGAACATTTCAAGAAATCAAGAGTTAAACACTTTCTTCTTTAGTTTCTTGACCTTTAAGTCCCATTTAATTTTTTTCTGTTTTGAGTTTGAGCAGCTTCTTCCCAGCATTAGTCCCTATTATGACCTTTTACACTGAGTAAAAGATACAGTTGACACTGTCACAACTTACTGTTGAGGATATGGATAAGAGTTCTCTTTTCAGGGCAAGGCTGACGGATGTTGTTGTCATTCACTTGCAATTTTTTTTTCTGAGCCCATCAGTTTTCTGACAATGTTGTATGAGTCCATAGCCCCACAGGGGAACATGCCATATGCACAGGAGATTTGTCCATTACTGCCACATATAATTCTGCATGAATGACCTCTTTTTTCTTAAGATTATTACCATATAAAAGCTTATTATCATTCTAATTTATACTGCTTCTACAAACAAAGTGATTATTTCACCATTCCTTCACTTCAGACTTTGTTTTGAGGAAAAAAATAAACAACTACCTTCCATTTCCTTCTCCTATTTCATCACCTTCAAACATTCTCATAATAAATTTATTTGCAACAACGACCTTATCTCTTGCAAGGAATGCAAGCACTCCAGTGTCATTGTTTTGAATATCCTCATTAGTAACCCTGCCTTTCATTTAAGAAAAGGATTTTAAAATTCTCATTCCTATAGCCTATACCAGAACAGAAAAATGGTGAATAGTATAATAAATCCTTTTGAAATAAATGCATTAGTACAATAAATAAATAAGTAACAAAATCTGCAAACATGAGAAGATTTAAGGTAAGCTTCACAGGGTTTGGGAGACAGTTTGCACTTCTGAAACATAACAAGATAAATATTTTCAGACAATGACAAAAGACACAAATACATAAACATGTCTATGAAGAAAATCAGGGTCTGTATAAACATTTGGGAATATGTAGTGTGTTTACATTGTATATACAGTTGGATATGCATATACCATGTATCCTGAAAAGAAAAATGCAAATTACAAGTCAAAGTTTGTTTATTAATGTTACCTGCAGCTCTTCTTTGCATTGCCCTGATGATACTGACTCTGTTGATGACTATATACATCCAATACAGCACTACAATATTTTGAAGGTCACACCTTCATATATAATGTCCAATATACACACCCAATATATAGTGTCTTTTCACACTGCACTGAATATGTGGTTCAGTATCAATGTGACATGAGAAGTGCATCATGTCTGTCTTCCCCACCCCAACACTACTACCGTTTTTTTCCTCCACTAGATAGGCACTGGACTTGTACATGAAACTTCTGATTCTGTGCAGCTGAGGGATAACTCTTATTCTAAGATGGTCTTTCTTGGGCCAATTTAGAGAGATTTCTAAGTAAACAATGTTGTATATGTAGGTATACATCAGAATCTAGATAGGTCCACGCTACAGCATGATCCAGGTTGTAGAATACTCAGTTGAAAAGTGTTTGCTGGTCTTCAGAGAGATTAGGACAATATGTAACAAAGTCTGTTAGGGCAATTATCATGCCAAATATAAATGAGTTGGATGTCACATCACAACATAAATTGGAAAGACAATTTTGAAAGTAATAAACAATTGCATCTTGGAACAGCTCATTCTGAAGCATACAAGAGAACAGGCTATTCTTGACTTTGCCTTAAGTAACTTTCTGAAATAATTCCTGTAAATAAGTATTATTGAACTGCTAAAGAAAAAAACATAATTAAATTTGACATGTTTTGTGAGAGCAAGCTAAGCGGTAGTTTGCAACACTGAAATTCAGGAGCCAGATTCTTTTCAAATGGGTAGGCTACAGCAGAAAGACAATGAAGTAAAAAGAATAGGAAACTAAAATCCATAGGAAGCAGCCTTGACCCATCCTGTTAGACAGTCAGGGGAGAGATCTGAAAACTCTTGTATACCAAAACAACAAAAATGAAGTGAACAGGGCAGGTACTGAAGTGGTTTAAATATGAAGTTTGTAGGCCTTCAAGCCACTTTTTCTGAATGGAACTCAAATTATGGCAGCAAGATTCTAAACAGTGGCTGGCTAGGAGGTTACAATTCCAATATGATTGCCAAAAATAAGAACAAAATACGGTAAAAAACAAACTTTGGAAGCTTGGCAGAATGCATGTGGGATGTCAGTACCCCCAGAGATCTTGCAGTGAGACAATCTTTTTTACTTAGTTCTTTAGACATAGTGAATACGAGATACCTATATACAGAAGTGAAGTAGAAGGCAGTTTTTGAGGCATTCCCAAAGATAGAGAGATATCAAAAAGTATAAGAGCAGTGGGTAAAATAAGAGGAATCAAATTCTTATAAGAATTACATGACTTTATCCAAGAGTTTTGAAAGAACTGACTAATGCAGTAACAAGCATTATCAGACAATCTATGAAACTCAGAGTTAATACCTTCATGATGTGTATACACCAGACTAGGTTTTGAAAGAACTGTATTTCTCTAACTTCTCAGAGTTCTTTGGAAAACTGGTAGATAATATCTGTAGAACTCCTCAAAGAGTAAGAATGTTATTTCAGGTTAAGTCTGAACTGAGACATGTATGGTCTACTATACGGATTCTAATTAATGACTCATGGGTATGCTAACATTATAGTAAAATCTTATGCCAAGCTTACTAAGATAAATAAAAAATAATATATATTACCACTTCAAAGTATCTCCATTAGTCAGATGAAGCATCTGTGAAAGGCTGAGACTTTCTTAAGAATAAATAGCTAGTCAAAAGTAGAAAGGGGAATACCCATTGCCCTCTTTCGTGCTATGAATTCTGAACTGCAATTCACATATGATCATAGGATAAGACTTCCAAATTAGTTGCATCATGTGGCTTCACACTTTCCTTGTTGTTGACCATTAAAGTGGATAGTCTACTCTTACAAGTTAGGAACAGAATACATATGATAAAACCATTGGTTTGGGTCATTCAAGTCTAGATGCAGTATGCAGCGTACTCATGCTGTTTTTAGTTCCTGCTAGCTTTGGAGTCAGTCCATGGCTTACTCTTCCTCATTATGTATAATTCAGGACAGATTTCCATTGAATAACAGGGAAACTAAAATGTTTACAGTGGGCTACTAAAAGGTCTGTCACACCTATCGCATTGAAGCCCTGTTTTGATCCTTCAAGAAAGACTGAAGTAGTGCATTGCCTCTTAATTTGTACCTTTCAAAAAACACATCTACACTACTGTATCTTTGGAGGGGCTTCCTGGGGAACTATATTTAGCCTAGGTATCAGGAGCTCAGCTATAGCAGCATGAAACTCAGCATGCACTAATTAGTCAGGCTTCTCAGAAAGCACTTGCAGGCCACACTGAGCTCTGCGATGCTGCAGCTTACTGCTGGTGTTTGAAATACATGCTAGCATAAAAGTTAGCTTAGTCTTGTTCTAAATGCAGTATAGGAGACCCTACAAAAAGATGCATTTTGTTCTTGATTGCAGGTGTCAATGTGCTTGAAAACAAGACATCAGGCAGTTGAGGATGAATATAGGATATACACATATACTATGTTATGTCATATCTTAATTATATCTTCCCTATGTATGTATATAGAGAGACTATATAGGTATATCATGTATGATATTATATACACTTCTGGCTTTTTCTTTGCTTTGCTTCAGCTGAAAGTTGCATCTTATGCACAAAACAACTGAATCATGAATAACAAAGGCATGTTATTTAATTCTTTTAGTGGAGACCAGCAATTATTATATACTGACTGTTCAAGGGTGTTATTTTTGTAAACAAGAAAGAAACTAAATGAGCATAGAATTCATCATTAGGTAATGGTCTCTTATTCAATTAATACACATTCAAGAGAGCCCCATATGCATGTGCTCTAGTCAGTGAAGTACTGCAGAAAAATAGGAAGAGATCTCCCAGGGTGCAGCACACCCTGCTTTCTCTACCATATGCCTTCTAAATATGTTCCTCCGTGTCACTATACTCACAAGACAACTTGCTAATTCTTGGCAAATTGATTCTGATACATTAAAAACATATAATTCCTGAAGAATAGGCTTTGCTTATTAAAAAAAAAGCCACACAAAAAACCAACAAACAAACAAACAAACAAATAAAAACACCCTTACAGAAGTGACCAGTGAATTCTGGCAACAGATATATACTTTCAAAATTGTTCTTTACTTTCTGGAGTAATTCCACCTAATGTCCCATTGCTTTCCAAGCTATGGCCTCAACAAGATGCTGAAAACCAAAGCTTAAAAACCTCAAGAGATACTCCATGATGCATGAAACATAGTAGTAGTATTTCTTTGGATGAGGTACTACAGACAAGAGTTGTTATAAATTTAAAGAAAGCGTGACATAGATTCAGGGAAACCATAAACTGTTTTGAGGTTAGCCTAAACGTGGATTAAAAAAAATGTAGTGAATTTGCAAGAAGAAAACTGCAACACATTGCCCTTTTTTTGTTTTGTGTAAGGCTAGAGGAAGCCTAAAGAGTTCAAATAATTAATAAGCTGCTGGTAAGTCACAGATTTTAAATAATGTACTAAAATTGACATTTACAGTGTAAATCTTCAATGCTGTTCTATAAAGTTGTGCAACAAATTGGGTAGGAAGATTTGTTCCTAAAAACAGACTTTTAAAGGCCTTCCAAATAGCCACAGAAGAAGCAACTATTAATTAAGAGGAGATGGGGAGGTAGAGGATCGAGGATAGGGGAAGAAGAAATAAGTGATTTATATAAGATTCAAAGTATATTAACACATTTTAAGGGGGGTGTGTGTGTTATAAAAAAAGAATAAAGATGAACTGAGGTCAAGTAGGGTTGGATAAAGGTAAAAGTAGCAATAAATTAGCATCTACAGGTAATAACTGAGATTAGAAATTCAAGAGTTTAAACATTAGCAATTACTATTAGAAACTCTTTGATAACTGAAGAGGTATCAGTTGATTGGAAACCAGTGATTGTTTCAGTACTTAGAACAGCTTTCTTAAAATTATTTAAAAATAGATACACATCTGCAAGTTCTGCATATCTTTACTGTGGGCTTTAGAAACACAAATTTCAGTTTGTGTGTTGTCTATTTGCTTCCTAAACTTAAAATGAGTAGGAACGCTTTTCCCAACAGCTCGGGGAACCTGAATTTCTAACCACACAGCCCATGGATCTCCTAAGAACTGCTTGGATTTGGGGAAAACAAAATGTTCTAGTGCTTAGTATTGCTCTGCCCAGCCATGAATCCCAGAATACTTTGTTCTGTTTTATCTGAACTTTTGCAGTCAGTGACATCCTAATTACTAACTGTCCTGAAAAGTGCTCTTAAAACCAGTTCTATGAATTGGCAGGTTTCATTGAGTCCAATGGGCAGAAATAATAAAGAAAAAAGAAAGAAAAAAAAAAAAGAGTGTGTATAAATATACTGTATTATTCAAGAAACAGACTTGGAAACAGACACACTCATATGACTGCATATTATGTGATATAATAAATATTTTTTTACAATATGAAACAATTAATTTTTAATACAGAACCTTTTTACAAATGGCTGTTTCAAAATATGACCAGAAAAGTCCATCTGCAAATAAGATAGATAAATTGGGGAACTAGTGAATAGTCGATGGGTAGATAGGATTCTGTTGTGCTCAACAGAATCCATCAAAATCCATCACATACAATGTGGAAAAGATTGGATCTATGTTAAGATTTTAGTGTTTAGAAGGCTCATTATAAATCTTTTTGCAAAGTAAATAAACAACTAAGACATTGCATGTTATGGTAAAGGGACTCTAAGGAAAATTTCAGCTAAAACTTGACAGTGATTCCTGCCATAATATCATAACTCTTAGAAATTCATCATGCCCATTTTAAGAAATTCAACCATGTTATAAATCACAGATAAATGGAGCTGTCTTATTGTATATTCATAACACCTCACATAATATACAACACATTTTATTTATCTTGACTTAAATTCTAAACAAACAAGGCTTTAGTTGTTCTAAAATAATGTATAATAACAAAATACAAAGTGACCACTGATAGCATCAACAATACAGTGTGTTGCTGGAGAGTTGTTTTTTTTTTTTCCCATCTTTGAGGAGTAGCTTTCTGTTCCTCAGAAAAATATGCAATTGGACATTTGAATCTGAGGCTTTTATTGTACATATACAGATAAATCTGCTGAATATTACACTCCTTTCAGTAAGTCTTCACCTATACTCAGGGCCTCAAGTTGCATCACGTTGCATTTTTGCCACATATATTCACTTATATGCTGAGACTGCATTTGTATGTTACCAACATTGTGTTTTAACTTGCTGCCTTTGACATCAATGGGTTCCTGGCCTTAAGACTGGTCCCTTCTTCAATACTCAAAGTTTCCTAAGTAACAAAAATTCTCATTCAAACATTTTAAGAAAGTTATCACCTTTAACAATAGCCAATAATGTAAAAGACTTCCCATTACACTGTTCAAAGAGATTGGTATTTAAAGACACTTTTTAGATTAAAAAATGCTATATTATGTGCAAGCTATTTGCAGACTCAAAATTGCATTCCAGTTATTCCATGACAACACTAACACTTTGCCTCTAATTTTTTCTTCCTCAAAATTTTGCTGTATTTTATCAGTGCAGATCTCTTTCTGGCTATTCACATTTAAAGATCCTTTTGAGACCATTTTGAAAATGCAGCCACTAATGAGAGGGATGATTAAGAGGCCTAGTAGGTTGCTATTAGCATATGGAAAAGTGAAACAGTTTCCATCTGCATACCTATTTTTATCTCTCTGTTTCTTCTCCTGCCCTTAAAGTAGAACTATAACATTAGGTAATCTGCCTTGTTAGGGCATTGGAAAAGCAATCCAAAGTGGGAAGCCTCCTATGATTGCTGAGTGAGCCAGTCCAGAGAAGTAGTGGCTCATATGCCCATTATTATCTTTGTGCTATAGCCTGTGATAGAATGAGCACTATAACCATGTTAACTGACACCTTTGAATTTAAATTAGTGGGGTTTTTTGTCAAATTCTTTGAGGATATTTCAACACTTCAGGTAAATAAAGATGCATACAAAGATGTCATATATTAACAGCAAGTACATTAACTGATAAGTGTTATATGTTAAGCATCTCTTCCAAGTTCATACATTTAACTTTTGGCTTTGATCCTATCACAAATAAAATGAATTTGACAATTACTTGTGAATATTCAATGCAGTACATCAGGCTTAATCTCCAGCATCCAAGGTTAAATCTGCTAACAGTTTCTTATTAAGCATAAGACAAAAAAAAGGTAAACAAATCCATCTTCCATTGGAACCTGCACTTTAATATATTTTTTATGACAAAGACTATCCAATGCTTAGGAAAATGAACAGATTCAAGAGTAGCGATAATCTGAAATTTCAAATAGGGTTAATGATGGGTTCAACTTAGAGAAGACACTAATTATTCTTTAACACAGTAGCAAACTTACAACCATTTCCACATTAAAACAATAGGCATGCCACAAACCCCAAACTTAGTCAAATTCTGAAGTACTTGCTCTGAATTTCTTGTGTTTAGGTTGACCCCAGCAAAAAGTCAGTGTGTTAAATCTAGATGGCCAAGTTAGCTTTTGCTTTAGAAAAACCTACATTAGCCAGTCCAGATAGAAGATTTGGCAGGCAAACGAGAGCTTTTGGCAGAAAACGAGAGCTTTTTGGCAGCTTTTGACCTGCTGCACCACTTAGACACTCACAAGTCTATGGGGCCTGATGAGATCCACCCAAGAGTACTGAAGGAACTGGCAGATGTGCTCACCAAGCCCCTTTCCATCATTTACCAGCAGTCCTGGCTAACTGGGGAGGTCCCTGCTGACTGGAGATTAGCAAATGTGATGCCCATCTTCAAGAAGGGCCGGAAGGAGGACCCGGGGAACTACAGGCCTGTCAGCCTGACCTCGGTGCCGGGGAAGCTGATGGAGCAGATCATCCTGAGTGCTATCACACGGCATGTAGAGAATAACCAAGGGATCAAGCCCAGCCAGCATGGGTTCAGGAAAGGCAGGTCCTGCTTGACCAACCTGATCTCCTTCTACAACAAGGTGACCCACCTAGTAGATGAGGGGAAGGCTGTGGATGTTGTCTACCTAGACTTCAGTAAAGCCTTTGACACGGTTTCCCACAGCATTCTCCTGGAGAAACTGGCTGCTCATGGCTTGGACAGGTGTACTCTTCGCTGGGTAAAGAGCTGGCTGGATGGCCGGGCCCAAAGAGTGGTGGTGAATGGAGTTAACTCCAGTTGGTGGCCGGTCACAAGTGGTGTTCCCCAGGGCTCTGTGTTGGGGCCAGTTCTGTTTAATATCTGTATCAATGATCTGGATGAAGGGATCGAGTGCACCCTCAGTAAGTTTGCAGATGACACCAAGTTGTGTGGGAGTGTTGATCTGCTTGAGGGTAGGAAGGCTCTGCAGAGGGACCTGGACAGGCTGGATCGATGGGCCGAGGTCAATTGTATGAGGTTTAACAAGGCCAAGTGCAAGGTCCTGCACTTGGGCCACAGCAACCCCATGCAACGCTACAGGCTTGGGGAAGAGTGGCTGGAAAGCTGCCAGGCAGAAAAGGACCTGGGGGTGTTGGTTGACAGCCACCTGAATATGAGCCAGCAGTGTGACCAGGTGGCCAAGAAAGCCAATGGCATCCTGGCTTGTATCAAAAATAGTGTGGCCAGCAGGACCAGGGAAGTGATTGTGCCCCTGTACTCAGCACTGGTGAGGCCGCACCTCGAATACTGTGTTCAGTTTTGGGCCCCTCGCTCCAAGAGAGACATTGAGGTGCTGGAGCATGTCCAGAGAAGGGCAACAAAGCTGGTGAAGGGTCTAGAGCAGAAGTCTTATGAGGAGCAGCTGAGGGAACTGGGGTTGTTTAGCCTGGAGAAAAGGAGGCTGAGGGGATACCTTATTGCTCACTACAACTACCTGAAAGGAGGTTGTAGAGAGGTGGGGGTCGGTCTCTTCTCCCAGGTAACAAGTGATAGGACGAGAGGAAATGGCCTCAAGTTACACCGGGGGAGGTTTAGACTGGATATTAGGAAATTTTACTTCTCTGAAAGGGTTATCAAGCATTGGGACAGGCTGCCCAGGGAAGTGGTTGAGTTGCCATCCCTGGAAGTATTTAAAAGACGTTTGGATGAGGTGCTTAGGGACATGGTGTAGTGGTGGTCTTGGTAGTGTTAAGTTTATTGTTGGACTTGATGATCTTAAAGGTCTTTTCCAACCTATACGACTCTGTGAAATTTTATTAAACTTATAAAGGGGGCAAGGAATTCAAATTTGAACAACTGGTCATTGCCTGCCCTCACTTTTGTGTTGCCTCCTTCCTAGAAGGGCAGAAAGGGACCAAGGTATGATACAGTATCTGCAGATGGAATCTTTCAGTGAGCACCAGAAATGTGCATCAATGGACTGAAGGAAGTTTCTGAGTTCCCTCACTGTGTACTCCTTGACCATGCCTGAGTCAGGCAGAGACATCCTCGAACCACACCTCAGCACCCAGCATCAGACCACTTTCAGTCAGAATAGCCATAAGAACTTAGAGAAGTTTGAATTGTGTAGCCTTCCTACTTCCTACAAAACAATGCCTTCTCATTACTGCAAGTTATGAGTTTCAAATTAAAATATCTAATGACGTTTCTTATGCACAAGTAGTTCTATGAATTTTAAGCCACTGTAGATTATTCCTAGTGTGAGTATAAGTTTGGAAAGAAAAGGGGGGAGGAGGAAGGAATCCTTTGTCTGTTCTATTAGCAAGTTTCTGCATTTATTTTAATAGATTTTAACAGTATATTCAAGAAGTATTTACACAATTTGAATCAAATATTCTTCTGAACATCAATCTAGCAATCAAGTGTTTGTGTCTTCAGGGAAATAAAAAGCCGCAAAACAACAACAACCACCAAAAAATAAAAACCACACACCACACACATTGCTTGCCTGGGAGCATGAAGAGTAGTAATTAGACAAAACAGTACCAAACAGAAAGCTACTTCTAGAAAGTCTAGAGGGACGGATTTTTCTTACATTGAAAATATAATACTTTGTCTAGAACAATATATATGGCACAGACACAATAAACTGAAAGCAGTCTTCAAGAGCGGCTTACTTATCAGAAAGGTAAGAAATGAGTAGCAAGCAGCTACTGAACTATTTCAGTATCTGAAATACATTTTAGTTAGTATGACACAGTAAAATGAACTTGCCTAATTTCAGGTAAAAGGGAGATAAAACTGTGCTTCATCTCAGAATCCCCATAGACAAGGAATAGTATTTCCAATTTGATTCACCTATTTCCTCTTGAAAAAGTATTGCTATATGAAGCCAGTCACCATATATTTGCATTCTAACAATGCCTATCATCAAGTTTGGACTATAAGAAGCAACCCTGCCCTTTCTTCCATAAATCCAGTCAGGCAAAGATGTAGTTTCATTGAATTGGGCCTGTAAGCAGTCTAAACACAATCAAAACATTGATAAACATTCATTGGTTTGAGGGTGGTTTTTTTTGTTTTGGTTTGGTTTTTTGTTGTTGTTGTGTTTTGTAACCACCACCAGCTGTTACAGCTGCTCTGCATTTACCACTTCGTCACAGTGGTGTTTCCTAGGATGCAAATATGAACTGATGCAAGTATGATCAGGCTGAGAGTTTTACAGCTGACTTAATGGGGAGATGACAACTGAAGTCAGGCATAACCTGCCAGTTAGCACTATTCGTAAATCAGCTCATTTTTGCAAACTTGTCTCCTGTAATATCTCACAATTTCCCAGTCTAACTGTATATTCAAAACACCATCTATTAAGTATCTCACTGCTTCACACATAGCCATAGGGACTTGTTGCTACAAGCAGCGCCTAATATCCTATGGAATCATTTGGTAAACAAGCATGCTGTTTGAGAGCTGCAGCTTTTTGTCTGGGGTATGTGTTTCAGTGCCTCCCAAATCTCTAGTGCTTAACCTTCACAAGTAAATCTTTGAGGTGTGAATACGGTACTGAAACAAAGTGTTTTTAACTATATTTAGGCTTATAACTGTTTTTAAAAAACTTCCTGATGTCCAAATCCCATTGATTTCAAAACGAGTTAAGAGCCTAAACATCTTTACAAATTGGCCCCAAGTGAATTGCCACAGAATAGAGATCAGGCAGTTTAACTAGGGTATGTCCAGTCCTATCTGCAACAGGGGCACAGTTAGTGGCACCACAAAATCTTAGAAACAGAGAACAACAGGAACAACATTTTATGGAGAAAAACTGAAGCAAGAGAGCAAGAACCAGTGGAGAAGGCAAGTCTAGAGACTGTCCAGGGGACAGGAAACAGAATGAATGGAACTGCTTGGTACAATCAAACCAGGCAGCAGCAGTTCCTGCCATAATGCAGCATGCTAAGATTTCCTGTCAAACTAATGACAACTGAGGGTGTTACTCTGTGTCAGAATCTGACTTTAAACATTTAAGTATCCATTGGAGAAAGCACTAAGCAACATTCCAGGTCCTTGAGATACCATTAGGGAATTTTCCGCAAGAATCAGGACTTCATCAAATTAGAAATTTAGAAAACAAAGGTTATAAAAGGTAACATTGCAAACACAGTAAAGGTAAGTATTTGTTCAGTTTGCTAAATTTAACATGTAGGAAGACTATTTCCAGGCAGATCTTAAGAGTGGGGGTGGGGCCAAGTGCAAGCAGTATTTCTATAGCTCTTACAATTGAAGGAAACCATTTGTTGCGTTGTTGGTATGAAGCTAATGATATTAATTTGTATAATATTGAATAAAGTTTCCATGAGGAAGAAAGACTGAATGGAGCAGCCTGAATCTTTATATACAAAGAGGCTAACTTTCTGAATAGAGGACTAGAAAATCATCAATAAACTATTATGTAACATAACAGTAACTGAGATACTAAGGTATCAAATATAAATAAAGAACAAGAGAAAGAATGTTTCATTTGTTTAGATGTCCATTATAAAGACTAGGTAACATGAAAGATAAATTGGAAATTCTCACTGATGAGAAATGAATATATATATAATTGTTATTATTGATGCTGGTGGTTACTGGATTTGAAATCACTGCTTATAATCCATTTAAATTAGTAAGCAGATGGACATTCATCACTTGTTTCAGAGGTCCAAGAACCTCAAAATCATAGTTATGAATGCATATTTCATGTTCTAACAAGCCCAGGAAGGCTTATCCCTGAATCAGCCTACAGAACAGGAAGAACCATTTCTTCAACACACATCTGGAATATATGGGCTGCGCAGCGTGTTAGGAGAACTTCATTATGGAAGACTGGCCAAGAATCTCATGCAGCCAGAGTAATAAAATGTTGTTAAGTTTTCAAAACACAGAAAACACTGCAACTGATGCTATTCTGGACTTTGGTGGTCATTTAGAGACTAATCATCCTGACCAATTTCTTCCAACATGAACAAACAGGCAGCATTCTCCATCTTCAGTGCTTAAGAAGGGTCTCCTTCCCTCAAAATAAGAAATCTATTGGCCAGCAAGAAAAACTTAGAAAAATAAGATTGAAGAATCAAAGGTTTATAAAGACCAGAATATTAGAAGTTCCAAATTTATGATAGTACTAGAACGAGACAACTTCATTTCAGTGATCAGGTGAAAGTGGAAATTGGATTCATTAAAAAAAAAGCGAAGGAGATAGTAAGTAATATAAATTAAAAGTTATGAAGCATGGAAAATTGATCAGATAAAATAGACAGTGTCTTTAGCCCAGCAAATCTTAAGATATTTAAGCATATTCTTATTTTCAAGTTTGATTTTAGGATTAGTGGTACAGAAAACCTTTAGTAAGTTCTATTCTTCATGTTTCAACAAGAAATATAGCCATCTCAATCCATTCTGCCTCAATTTGAATTTAGGATCCTCTCCCAGACAGTTAGACTGCTAAGATTAAGTCAATTCTGTAATTTTTAATTTGGAATAAATTTTGGAGGGTTTTTTCCTTCCTAGGTACAATCAGCCTTAGCATGGTGTTCTAAATAATTTAGTGTAATTTCATAAAAAGTACCCCATAAAAAAACCCCATACAAAGGGGAAAAAAATAGCTGTAGTATATATACAATACCAAATGATATAATTCATAGCATAATAATTAGGGATACGATTAAAAGAAGTACAAACAGTAATGCATTACATGAAAAAAAAGAAACAAACCAGGATAAGTTGCTGCAGAGGAAGATGACAAAATAATTTGTTGACAATTAATTATTAGGAAGGATGCTAAGGAAAGCTTACCAAGGATAAACATCATAAAAATCAGAAAACCTAGAAGAAAAAAAGCCAAAACCACAAACAAAAAACCCCAAAGAGTACTAAAGGAGAGGATGCAGAGGAAATCTCTTGTTTGCTAGTGTTAATTTTCTAATAAATCATGGAAAACTGGAGAAACTCCAGAAGATTAGAAGAGAGCCAATGTTGTGCCCATACTAAAAATGCCAAGAGGGATGAATCAGGTAACCACAGGCCAGATGCCCAACTTCAGTTCTTGGCAAAATAACAGAGAGCTGCTGCAACAGTCTGACAAATTAAAGTATAGAAAAATACTTAATTGCCAGCTACATGATTTTAGAGACAATTGGTCTGGACAAAAAGCTTGATTTTATTCTTTCAAAAGATTACAAATTTGGTTGATGAAGGTAATTGCCTACAGGTAATAAACTTAATTTTTGCGGGACATCAAAAATTACAATTCAGTATTGTACTCCATCCATGCAGAAAAAGGTAGCTGATTGCTCTGGAGGGTTAGCCCTTGAATTCCTGGGATTTCCTGCTTTGAAAGAATGAGTGATATAGCTACAGCGGAGCTGAGATTGGAGCAGCCCTGCAGATATCTGTGTCTGGCTGTCTATGCTTAACATCTGACTGTCCAACTGGTGAGCAAACTTGTAAGAAATAAGACAGGAGTTTGCTTCAGATCCCTTTTTCACAAAATAAATAATAATAAAAAAATTGCATAGAAAATTATTTGATCAGAATATTTCTGATTCAGAACTTTGCTCAGAATATTTTCGACCAACTTGAAACAGGAAGGAAGAGGAGGCTTCTGCAGGCACCCCTGAAAACTCCAAAAGGGGAATTCTGCATCCAGCTTCAGTATATGCATTACAAAAAAGTTTAAATATTTTTGCCCTATCCTGTCCAGGGTGAAATGGAGCAAATGACTTACAGGGTAGACAAACTAAGTCTAGCTGCTTGTTTTGAAATAGACTGAGAGGTAGCTTGCTTGTTGTATTTAAGTATTCACTCACAATGAGAGGCACTAAGTACAAAAGAGTTCTTTAACAGGACAAGGAGTAATGGAAACCAATAGCTAAAAGCTACAGCCAAATAAACACCAGCTGGAAATAAGACACAGTTACCGTGGAGATGGTTCACAGCATAGGATAATTCAGGCTAGAAGAGACCTCAGTGGTCATTTAGCTCAATCTCCTGCTAAAAGCAGGGTCAGCTCCGATGTCAGAGGGGATCACTAGGATCTTATCCAGTCAGGTCTTGAAAACTTACAAAGGTGGTGTACTGGGTTTGTGTGGCAAGGTTTTGGTAGTGGGGGGGCTACAGGGGTGGCTTCTGTGAGAAGCTGCTAGAAGCTTCTCCTATGTCCAATAGAGCCAATGCCAGCCGGCTCCAAGACGGACCCACCACTGGCCAAGGCCCAGCCCATCAGCAACAGTGGTAGCGCCTCTGGGATAACATATTTAAGAAGGGAGGGGAAAAAAAACTGTGCAACTGGAGCTGGAGAAAGGAGTGAGAATATGTGAGAGAAACAGCCCTGCAGACAGCCAGGTCAGTGAAGAAGGAGGGGGAGGAGGTGCTCCAGACGCTGGAGCAGAGGTTCCCCTGCAGCCCGTGGTGAAGACCATGGTGAGGCAGGCTGTCCCCTGCAGCCCATGGAGGTACATGGTGGAGCAGACACTCACCTGCAGCCCGTGGAGGACCCCATGCCAGAGCACGTGGATGCCCGAAGGAGGCTGTGACCCCGTGGGAAGCCTGTGCTGGAGCAGGCTCCTGGCAGGACCTGTGGAGAGAGGAGCCTACACTGGAGCAGGTTTGCTGGCAGGACTTGTGACCCTGTGGGGAACCCATGCTGGAGCAGTCTTTTCCTGAAGGACTGCACCCCGTGGAAGGGACCCACACTGGAGCAGTTTGCAAAGAACTGCAGCCCATGGGAAGGACTCACATTGGAGAAGTTCATGGAGGACTGTCTCCCATGGGAGGGACCCCATGCTGGAGCTGGGGAAGAGTGTGAGGAGGCAGGGGCAGCAGAGACAACATGTGATGAACTGACCACAACCCCCATTCCCTGTCCCCCTGCACTGCTGCAGGGGAGGAGGTAGAGAAAATTGAGGTTGAAGTTGAGCCCAGGAAGAAGGGAGGGGTGAGGGGAAGGTGTTTTTAAGATTTGGTTTTATTTCTCATTACCCTACTTTGACTTGATTGGTAATAAATTAAACTAATTTCCCCCAGTTGAGTCTGTTTTGCCCATGACGGTAATTGCTGAGTGATCTCTCCCTGCCCTTATCTTGACCCAGGAGCTTTTTGTTGTATTTTCCCTCCCCTGTCCAGCTGAGGAGGGGAGTGACAGAGTGGCTTGGTGGGCACCTCGCATCCAGCCAGGGTCAACCCACCACAGGTGGAGACTGCTAAACCTCCTTGGGCAACCTGTTCCATTGCTATTAATTACTATCAGGGTTGAGCAGAGAGGTGAGGATGTACTTTAGCTATACATTATTTTCTGAATTGAAAAAGGTTTACAATTATGAAAAAAATATTGGCGTCATTTAAGAATGAAAATAAAATGTTATTCCTAAGAAAGTAGCAGCTGAAAAGTAAAGATGGTAAGTATATCTCTAAAGTAATTTTACTTTACGCTCATTCTTTCCTCCTAATACAATCAGATAAGCATCCTAGAGTAATCTGGGACATTAGCTCTTCACAATGTGATATAAACACTTCACTAAGATCATATATTTGACTATTTTGACAGCCAATGATGGTCAAGTAACATTAGATACTGAAGACAACACCAAAGTACAGGGGAACTACATTATCATCCATGACTTTCTGAAGAATTTCTTGAGACAATATTTTTTGCTTTATGCCATACAATTTGCCTTTTCAAAAGTAACTGAGACAATTTGACATAAGGATGCCTTAGTCACCAGTGAATTTTTGGTTGAAAACAAAAAATGTGTTCCTATACTGTTGAAAAAAATGTAAGCAAAGCACAATCAAGGATATTGAATGCATCACTCTGTAGCCTATCAGTATTCATGAAGTCAGCAGTGTGAGGACAGGCTATTAAATAATTTTGACGTAAATTCTTAAGACATAAAAAAAGGGAAGAATATAAGCAGCTCAAAGGATGTGAACTGCTCCTATTCCTCTGAAAATATGAAATATAAGATTATATTTTGTAACAGTAAATAGTTTCTTACAAAGACCTGTCCTGTTTTCAGTATGGGGTTTTTGGATTGTTTGGGGGCTTTTTTTGTTTAGGGTTTTGTGGGTTTTTTTGCTCCTCCCTCTTAGTGCCAGAAGCATGTCCAATGATTCACAATTTAAGAATCTTAAATTGTGAATCATTTAGTGCTACTTACTTTGTGCAACCTATGAGATGTCTGCCACTTGAAACTGCCCACGACTTTAATAATCAATTGGAGAATGCAGCCAATCAAATTTCACCCCACGATAGTTTCCAAGGTAACCAACAAAGATACCGACATGGACTGCATGCAGTGGAAAGAAATGCACAAAAAACGCTGCCTCATTTCCACTTTTTTCAATACTTTGGATTGTATATTATAAAATGCTACAAAAACTAAATCAGTATTGACAAAACCAGTAGCAAAAAACAAAGCAGAATTAAAAGAAAGTGATGAAGCACTTCTGTCTTCAGTGACTCAGAAGGGCTACAGAGCCTTCTTGAAGCTCTGCTTCCCATAAACTACAGTATGGACCCCTCCCTTCACTGGTGAACCATGGAAAATGAGAGCAGCATCTCATTATCACAATTAGGACACCTTCTCTGTTTTGTCCCTGTAAAGACTTTATTAAATTGATATTTTTTGTCAGTGATCCATGCAGAAGTGAACCACCTTTGTCATGATGCAGTATAAGACACTGATTTTTACATAGATTTATACTGGAACTTTAAGTTGTCAGCCAAAAAAAACCCCTAAACCCAAACAAAAAAAAAGATCAATAGTACTCCAGTGTACAGGAGTCATCGTCAAATTACTCATTAGAAAAGCTCTCCCTCCCCTCTCGTTTCTCATCCCCTGCTGTCAATCAAAGCAGAATATGCAGGGGAAAAAATGTTGGGTTTTTTTGTTTGGGTTTTTTCCCCTTCATGCTGACACCAGAATTTCAGGTCTTAGTTTCTTTTAATTAAAATATCTCAGAAAAGCGTGATCTTGGCAAAATGAATCTCTGAGAGCCAAACTGAGCTTCTATTACTTACAGACTTAAAATTGGGATTTAGCAATACACAGGTTCTGTGACAATAGCACTGAGCATCATGCATACATATATTGGGACCTTTTTCAATGGTTATTATCAAGAATAAAACGCTTATACCTGATAATGGGCTCTAATACAGGAAGGTTTTCCTGAGAAGCATCTTGACACAGCTTCTCTAATTCTGAAGTTTTCCTGATCAGAGATTGTCAGTCATGTTTCTTAGTACAAAGCCACATAGTGGATAGACATCACATTCCCCAGAATCTAATATGATCCCGAGGCTTGGTTTTTCTTGTGAATTCATCAAAACCTGAACCTTTGATTTCCAGAAAAGAGGAATGCTTTCTGCATCAGGAAAAAGCTGCTTTGTCTACAAGGCTGCCTTTGACAAAACAAACACACAAAACCCCACTCCCAAACAACAACAAAAAACAAACCAGAAAAACCCAAACCAATACACACACAAACACACAAAACAGACTCCAGTCACTGGAACTATTCTCTCTGCCCTCTGATTATCATATCTTACAGGGCAATTCTGTGGTGGTTAGAAAGGAATATTTCTTCTTCATGAAGACAAATCCTTCATGAAGGCATTTAATTATCTTTTATTTTATAAAGTGCTGAATGACACAAGCTGTTTGGTGATGCTTGTGAAACTGACTCTTCAAGCTCACAGATTTGTCCGAGTGGTTTGAAATTACTACAGACTCAAATGGTTTTTAATGATTTTAGTCAAACTGGTTAGGTTATTAAATTTAACAACTGTGCAGTAGTTGCTAAATATTTTTAAATGCAATAATACTTTTCAATTATTGAAAAATTTAACGCTAGGACTCTCTAAGATAAGCAAATATATGAGCATTACAGTAGATCAGAAGTTGGCAATCAAGTTCTAATTTTAATTACATGTACTACATTAAATCTTGCTATAAGATTAAATGGTTTCAGAACATAACCCTAATTAATTTATATTCTACAACCCTTGTGAAAAAGGGGCACAGTGGAATCAACTTCCTACATTTTTTAATAAACAGCTCTGTAAATAAAATGAAGGCCAAATTTTAAAAGCAAGGTGCAGGCAACAAGACTGCAATAACCTTTGTTTGCACATGCAGACAGGATAACTACATGCTTAGCCATCTGTCTGCAGAAATACTAGCTTTTATTCTTTGACTCAGAAAATACAGTTTTGAAATTGTACCCTGAAACTTCATAGAATACAATAAAAAGTAAGATTTATTTTTATAGTCCTCATACTATATAGTAGTAAACAATAACAACATTTCTTGGAAATATAAAGTTGCAATTCTTCTAGCTTGCCCATTTGCTTTACATTTTCCCATCTATTCAGACTGCATGGAGGGGGGGAAGAATGTGTTTATTAAGAATTTGTATGAGAACAGATTGACCCAAATGTCTGTTACCAAAATAGACTATATTAGCTAGAATGGAGTGTGTTGCTTCCATGCAATCAGCAACAGCCTTATGAAAATGTCAACTCTTATATATACATTCTCATGCAGGATAAGTCAAATTCTTTTTCAAGTCTGTAAAATAAATACATTAGAAATACTGTGCTTTGTACTATGAGCACAGAACTTAACTCTCCCAGAAATGCTATTCTTGCAATCAGTTTCTTTCAATGCTGACCTTTATTTATCACTCTTGGTAGACAAAATAAGCCAACCAGTTTCAGACAGTTCTCTCAATCTTTAATCATTAAGATTAGCAGATAGACTGTTGCTATGATCAATAGTGTCCTCTGATAGACCAGTTTAGAGCTCCTTGTGTCTGGTCAAATCACCACTGAGCATATGAGTACAGCAGCTCATTTGTGTAGATTTAGGATAATATATAGTTGTGCTGTAGATTGCAAAGGATAGGACAAGTCTTTTGCTCTGAAACCATTGAAGTGCTTACATTTCATTTTCTATATCAGAAGGAATCCCTGGGTACCAAAGACGCCAAAACATTTAAGTCTATGAAGACATTAAGCCTGAAACATGTTGCAATCTGCTCAAGATGGTGCAACTTGCTGTATTCCACTTTAATTTTTTTTCTTAAGCATTTGTCATTTAGATTTTCGTTTAAATGCATCTCTATAAGGGCACACAGAGGGGAGAAAGGCCTATTTTAGTCTCAGTAAGTTCAGCTATTTAATTTTTATCCACAGTCTTCTAATAATTAGCTAACACAAGAGCAGCAAAGCTGTAAGATCTGGGTTAGATTAAAAAGTTACTGTAGAGTTGAATCATAGAATCATGGAATAGTTTGGGTGGGAAGGGACCTTTAAAGGTCATCTAGTCCAACTCCCCTTGCAATGAGCAGGGACATCTTCAACTAGATCAGGTTGCTCAGAGCCCTGTCCAACCTGACCTTGAATGTTTCCAGGGATGAGGCATCTACCACCTCTCTGGGCAACCTGTTCCAGTGTTTCACCACCCTCATTGTAAAAAAAAAAAAATTCTTCCTTATAAATCTACCCTCTTTTAGTTTTAAACCGTTACCCTATGTCCTATTGCAACAGGCCCTGCTAAAGTGAGTGTCATCTTATTAATAGTGATCTCCAGAATGTTTCATAGTGCCACAGAATCATTTGGTAAACCAGTAAATTGTCATTCAATTCATGTTAGAAAAATATAGCAGAGGAAGAAACAAAACAAACAAAAAGAGAACCTCTTTGGGGCATAAGCATCCAATAGCAGCTTACAGAGTAAATAAGGTCACTCACTATCTCTGTATATCATCCGTAAGCTATTTCTCTCACTAGACTCCCATCCACACTTTTGTTTCCAACTGATAAGCCATTTACAACTCTATATTTATGTGTGAGCAATCAGTATACTGTTATTCCCTTCTAAGAAAATATTTTCGCAAGTCAACTATTTAATCACCTTTTAATCGTTTTTATATATTTGTTTGCAAAAAAATGCTACAGGCTCACTTGTGAACTAGTAAGTGCTGTTCTTGCTTTATATGTTCACCCTTTACACCTTTCAGTTAATTTAGATACATCACTTAAGTTACCTCATATTTCTTTCACTTCCTGAGTAGATTACCCCAAAACCTACCGGAAAGCATGCAAGTATTTACTGGGCATACTCACTTGCTTGCAAATTTATGTGCTACCTTTTCATTCATAATCTTAGAAACAGCAATTCCTTACTAAAATGCAAGTACCAACAAGCCATGGATAATGTTGCAGCAATGTTCTGTGTTTTATATGGAATTTTATCTTCAGACACCCTTAATGATCAATAATAAAAAAACGTCTCTAGCCTGAAAACTCAACAACGAATAAATAATATTGGCCTGAGACCACACTAGCAGTCTCACTAATCTTATCCTTCTCTTTTTAGAGTGAAGATTTATATTTATTATGAAGCCATGCATATTTTGTGCACAGATTTAACATATTATATGATGCATTTGGAACCTTCTTCCATGCATTCAGACAGATAATATCAAGAAAAACAAATGGTAATATCAATTGGGACTAGAAAACAAAAACACTGTCCATTCTCCCCTTCTGTGTTCTGGCATGGCATCATAACAGACGGTTGTGTATGAAGATATGTTTCCCATTGTGTTGGGTTTATATGAGTCATCTGTTAAATAAACCCACCAAAGGATTTGGATGCTTGTTTTAGAACTGAAACATCGACATTGGGGCTTTACTCATCCTTAGTCCATACTACCGTGTAAGCTTAAAAAAGTAGAAAAGCTTAGTATATATATTTAAAAAAAACAAAACAAAAACCAACACCAAACACTAAAATTTATGTCTCCTATTCTGTAGGAGTTTGTTACTTAGAAAATTAACAAAATTCTGTTCCTACAAGGAAACAGCTATATTTACTTTGATTTATGATTTGTTAATTTTACAAAAAATTAGAATTGGTATTCAGCCAGGAATGCTTAATAGTTTAATCTCTGAATGAGAGGGAGAAGAAAGGAGAAAAAGGAAAGCTGATGAAAATACTGCAGTTGTGGTTACATTTCTTACAAAATTAATTATGTTAGCAAAAAGTAATATGTACAGATGTTTCTAACAGGTCACACTGACTAAATGTCACAAACAATTTTAATATCCCCATTGAACAACAGTCTCCAAGGTTGAAACTCTTACTAACTTGAGGACTAGCCTTAAAAATCGATTCTCTTCCAGTAGTGGAAAACAGAAGTCTGCCCATAGCTTTAACAGATTTCCATTACTCAACTGCCTTTGGACCAGATATTTAAAGTGCCTAAAGATGTAAAAGATACATATGGGATGTACAGAAGTGACTAAGTGAAATTCAGTGGGAAGTAGATACTGCTGTCTAAATTGCCTTTAAATAATTCTGTTAAACATCTGACTGTATCATCAAAGCACCTAAATAGATCTTCTCTTAGTAAACCCATCTCTTGGTCTTCAGCATTGCTGGACAATGTGTCTAGTTGTTATAGATATTTTCTTTTTGTCTAGCAATCACAGCAGCTTTGAGATGTTGAGCTGAGCAATGGGTCATTTGGAAACATTATCTGAAGTAACTAAGAAGTACAGAGTGTCTTGCAACCCAGAAGTAATATTCCATTGAAGTCTCTCAAATTCAAATCCAGAATGTTTACAAATTTTGAATATATAGCCTGCATTGTACAAAATGAAGTCTTCATTTAGTTTTACTACTTTCAGAATAAAGTATCTTTTACAATTATTTGATTACATTTATCTCATCAGTTTCTTGTGATCATGTTACACCAAATGAGGTCCCCAGAGGAGGGGAAAAAAAAAAAAAAAAAGGAAGAGGTGAGACTATCTGAGACTATCATAACACACATATCTGAGAGGGCAATTGAGTTCTGGATTTCTTAATTCAGATTCAATTTACGATCAAACAAGAAAGTTATTTTTGACTTGTTTTTTTGAGAGAAAAATATGTATTAAGGCATCTTTCTCATCAGGCTCTGCCCTGGGAGCTCTGACTGGCTGATGGGACACGTGCAAGGAGAATAGCTTCTGCATTCCTCCCTCCCTGCTGCAAGGGCTAGATACCCATCACTCACCTCTTTACTTCCCACCTCAAAGTCTCCTTCAGATCAGAAAGTGATACTGTAAAATGGGAAACAAGTAAGGGCATGTGCTCCTATCAGACAGGTTTGATGCAACAGACAGGACTTTATTTTGCCCATTAGTGGTACCCTCTGCCTTGTGTTACATGACTCAGCTGTGGCCAATTACATTAGGACTTTCTGTCTCCAGCCACTGAAAACTTGTTTGAGAGCTTGAGATCTAAAACTAGGACAAATGCTGCTAAAACAGCATCAGCCTGTACATGGTCACTCAGAGTCAACACTTCATACTAAAATGGTGTAAAAAAGAATCAGGTGTGTTACCCAGAAGGAGGACTACTTGCAAGATCGGTAAAATAGACACTTAGCAATGACTTGTGATTAACAAGCTTACTAATTTTCAAAGTCACCTGCCCATCAAGTTTTGATAAAAGACATCAAATTTGCTATAAGGAGTTGAAGGTAAGAGTGAAAGGCAGCAGAAAACTGTTTGGAACTCAGTAAGGTAGATTTTTAAATTTTTTAAAAATCTTTTTTAAAAGATGTTTTAGTTTTATAAAAGCAGATTCTAAAATGCACACATTTCAGGTACTCTAGTTATAATGTATGGCTTTCCCTTCCAGGGGTTTTCTTATTCTTGCCTGGAGAAAGGGAGAGAAGCAATTTCTAATGCTCTCTGAAACTGTAGGGGATACTGAGGCAATAGGAGCCCAGAGGGAAATGCCAGTGAAACACCTCAAAGCACACAAGGGGTGTTCTTCTATGAAGGAAACACGGATGACAGCCCAGCCAAAGTGCCTCTACACCAATGCACGCAGCATGGGCAACAAGCAGGAGGAGTTGGAAGCCATTGTACATCAGGAAAACTATGATATGGTTGCCATCACGGAAACGTGGTGGGATGACTCGCACAACTGGAGCACGGCGATGGATGGCTATAAACTCTTCAGGAGGGATAGGTGAGGCAGGAGAGGTGGTGGGGTAGCCCTATACGTCAAGGAGTGTCTGGATAGTTTAGAGCTCGGTGATGGTGATGATAGGGTGGAGAGTCTATGGGTAAGAATCAGGGGGAAGGCCAACAAGGCAGATAGTGCGGTGGGAGTCTGTTACAGACCACCCAACCAGGATGAGGAGACAGATTCTATAAGCATCTATTCTATAAGCATCTATAACTATTCTATAAGCATCTGGGAGAAGCCTCATGATCGCTAGCCCTTGTTCTTGTGGGGACTTCAACCTGCCAGATGTCTGCTGGAAATACAATACAGCAGAGCGGAAACAGTCCAGGAGGTTCCTGGAGCGTGTGGCAGATAACTTCCTGACACAGCTGGTGAGGGAGCCAACTAGGGAAGGTTCCCCACTGGACCTCTTGTTCACGAACAGAGAAGGACTTGTGAGCCATGTGATGGTTGGAGGCCATCTTGGGCAGAGTGATCACGAAATTATAGAATTTTTGATACGTGGTGAAGCAGCAAGGGGGGTCAGCAAAACTGCCACCTTAGACTTCCGGAGGGCAGACTTTGGCCTGTTTAGGAGACTGCTCGAGAGAGTCCCCTGGGAGGCAGCCCTTATGGGCAAAGGAGTCCAGGAAGGCTGGACATTCCTTAAGGAGGAAGTCCTAAAGGCACAAGAGCGGGCTGTCCCCAGGTGCTGAAAGACGAGCCGGCGGGGAAGAAGACCGACCTGGCTGACTAGAGAGCTCTGGCTCGAACTCAGGAAAAAGAGGAGAGTCTACGACCTCTGGAAGAAGGGGCGGGCAACTCAGGAGGACTACAAAGGTGTAGCAAGGCTGTGCAGGGAAAAAATTAGAAGGGCCAAAACTGAGCTAGAGCTCAATCTGGCTGCTGCTGTAAAAGACAACAAAAAACACTTCAAATACATTAGCAGCAAAAGGAGAGCTAAGGAGAATCTCCAGCCCCTAGTAGACGGGGGAGGGAACACAGTGACCAAGGATGAGGAAAAGGCTGAGGTACTTAATGCCTTCTTTGCCTCAGTCTATAATAGCAGGGCCAATTGTTCTCTGGGTACCCAGCCCCTGGCGTTGGAAGATAGGGACGGGGACCAGAATGGAGCCCCCATAATCCAGGGGGAAATGGTTAGTGACCTGCCACACCACTTAGACACTCACAAGTCTATGGGGCCTGATGAGATCCACCCGAGAGTACTGGAGGAACTGGCAGATGTGCTCACCAAGCCCCTTTCCATCATTTACCAGCAGTCCTGGCTAACTGGGGAGGTCCCAGTTGAATGGAGATTAGCAAATGTGACACCCATCTTCAAGAAGGGCCAGAAGGAGGACCCAGGGAACTACAGGCCTGTCAGCCTGACCTCGGTACTGGGGAAGCTGATGGAGCAGATCATCCTGAGTGCTATCACACGGCATGTAGAGAATAACCAAGGGATCAAGCCCAGCCAGCATGGGTTCAGGAAAGGCAGGTCCTGCTTGACCAACCTGATCTCCTTCTACGACAAGGTGACCCACCTAGTAGATGAGGGGAAGGCTGTGGATGTTGCCTACCTAGACTTCAGTAAAGCCTTTGACACGGCTTCTCACAGCATTCTCCTGGAGCAACTGGCTGCTCATGGCTTGGACGGGTGTACTCTTCGCTGGGTAAAGAACTGGCTGGACGGCCGGGCCCAAAGAGTGGTGGTGAATGGAGTTAACTCCAGTTGGTGGCCGGTCACAAGCGGTGTTCCCCAGGGCTCTGTGTTGGGGCCAGTTCTGTTTAATATCTGTATCAATGATCTGGATGAAGGGATCGAGTGCACCCTCAGTAAGTTTGCAGATGACACCAAGTTGTGTGGGAGTGTTGATCTGCTTGAGGGTAGGAAGGCTCTGCAGAGGGACCTGGACAGGCTGGATGGATGGGCCGAGGTCAATTGTATGAGGTTTAACAAGGCCAAGTGCCAGGTCCTGCACTTGGGCCACAGCAACCCCATGCAACACTACAGGCTTGGGGAAGAGTGGCTGGAAAGCTGCCAGGCAGAGAAGGACCTGGGGGTGTTGGTTGACAGCTGGCTGAATATGAGCCAGCAGTGTGACCAGGTGGCCAAGAAAGCCAATGGCGTCCTGGCTTGTATCAAAAATAGCGTGGCCAGCAGGACTAGGGAAGTGATTGTGCCCCTGTACTCGGCACTAGTGAGGCCGCACCTCGAATACTGTGTTCAGTTTTGGGCCCCCCACTCCAAGAGAGACATTGAGGTGCTGGAGCATGTCCAGAGAAGGGCAATGAAGCTGGTGAAGGGTCTGGAGCAGAAGTCTTATGAGGAACAGCTGAGGGAGCTGGGATTGTTTAGCCTGGAGAAAAGAAGGCTGAGGGGAGACCTTATCGCTCTCTACAACTACCTGAAAGGAGGCTGTAGAGAGGTGGGGGTCGGTCTCTTCTCCCAGGTAACAAGTGATAGGACGAGAGGAAATGGCCTAAAGTTACACCAGGGGAGGTTTAGACTGGATATTAGGAATTTTTTCTTCACTGAAATGATTATCAAGCATTGGAACAGGCTGCCCAGGGAAGTGGTTGAGTCGCCATTCCTGGAGGTATTTAAAAGACGTTTGGATGAGGTGCTTAGGGACATGGTATAGTGGTGGTAGTGTTACGTTTACAGTTGGACTCAATGATCTTAAAGGTCTTTTCCAACCTATATGATTCTGTGATTCTGTGAAACTCCAGAAAAAAGTGTTAACCATTCAAAGTAAGGTTCTGGTTCTACGCATTCACCCAAAAAGCTTAGCTTTTTCCACTCATCTTTCTCAACCACAGATAATTCTGGCAGCAACGAACGGAATTTCTGCTTCCAAATAAGTTGCTGGCCATGATCTGAGAAAAGGATGAGTATATAGAACTAAGGAAATGTTTGCAGGTTTTGCACGCTGCCTAAATTAAGTAATTAAAAAAAAAGATACTGCTGGGAAGTGGTGATTCTATTACAGCTTATAAAACCAAATCTGATTAAGTTTTGTTGTCATAGGTGAATCTCTGCTGTCAAACTTTCCCATGATCAAGAAAAAGATAGCTGCTGTAAAAACAGGAGTAATGAGAATGTTTCAAATAAAAGATCTTAAAACAACCTATTATGCACTAGAGTACTGGAGGAGACTCCACATATTCACATTCTATGACCCTATCTACTGATGTAGATAAACAGTCTTGTTATTTACCCCCAATACTCTTATGATGACATAATTGCAGCAAGAATTTAGTAAATCCCTGCATAATGGTCATCTTGATCCCATTAATGAACTTCATTAGTAACGTGGCACCTTTAGCAACTTACAAATATGCTCCGATCTGCTCATGCCAGGGAGAAAAGTGACACTTGAAACTGGACATTTTTGAGCTACCACAAACTGGGGAAGGGAAGGATGATAATGCATCAACAATCCAATTGGTTGATACAAGAATTGGAATTGTAGTTCTGGAACCCTGGAACTTCACTTTTTTTTTTTTTTAACGTTCAAAGTCATAAATATAATGGCAGGATAACAACGTGCACAGAGCATCTGTAGCTTAACCTTTCTGTATTACTAAAGTAAGAAAATAGACCAGTAGGGGAAGCATTACCTTATTTTGTCTAAACAGCAAATTTAGAGGTTTTGTAATGATCAGGAGAATCAAACTGGAATCTTGAACAAAACCTTTGTAAGATGATAGAATTGAGAATTACAATTTAATTACTGTAAGGGTAGTTTTCCCTTGAGTTATGATTTATGGAACTTATGCCATGTTAGCAGATGTATAGCAATTTTAATTGGGGTAAAAAAGTCTTAAACAAGAAAAAATATTTTCTTCTTTTAGGCCAAAGTATTTGGTAGCACTCGATGTGAATAAATGGTTAACTGGCATCTAAGAGATGGGTGATATTTAATTTTCATTTCCACATCCGAGTACCCTTAAACATTTAGAAACATGTATTAATTAAAATATTTTTGAAACCTGAAGGCACTCAAAATATTGTTATTAATCTTCAGACACCCAACAGTGTTGTAGATTTAAGAATGAAAGACTCCTGTGTTCAGGACAGTGTATCTTACACATAAAATATTCTAATCAGTTTTAGTTCCTTTAATGTAGTAGCATTATGTATGTAATTTGGGGGGCAAATCCATGAATTATCAAAACCTGAATATTTGTCACATTGATACATAAGTTTATGTACAATATTTACTTAAATTCCCTCTTCACTAGGCTATAACTCAGGGGCTTAAGCTGAACAAAGCTGTTTTGTCTGGGAACAAAGCAGGCTTTAAGCTTGTTTGCAGTAAAAGGAAATGGGAATTTTGGGAATTGACTTCCATAGATATATTAAGGGTTGATCCATATTCTCAAAAGGGAAACATTTCAACAGGCTTCAAATCAGACCATAAACTACTGAACTTTCTAACAACCTTATTTCCTGGAAAATTATTTGTATTACTGTGCTAATAAGTTTGCAAATGAGTTCCTCTACTACACGCTGTTGGAGATGAGAACATTGAGAAAAGGAGGAATTTTTCTATAAATCTACACAATTAATATTTTTCCAGTAATTAATTTCTTTGTGATGCATTGTGGAAATGTTTCTTTTATTTGGAGGCTAAATTGTTAGTCTGAAAATACATTTAAAAAAAAATTAAAGAAAACCTTCCACTACCTATCTGGATTTCTTCTTCTCTCCCTCCTCTTTTCTCCCTCCCTCCCCTTAAGAATTTAGGATTAAACTCTCTATATAACAGTAAACAATAAGGATTTACCTTACCACCTTCTGCATTAACTCTAAAAGAAAAGTGAGAATCAGATCACATATCAGAACCTACATAATTCCGTATTTATTAAGCAGAATTATAGTATTTTATTTGGATTTTGCTTTGCCAATTACCCTTTCTAAAATGCACAATCCAAAACCTCAAAAACTTGTCTTAAAACCTTTTCCCAGCTTCATGCTTTCTCTTGAATAAGTTATATTAAAGGGTTCATTACTTGATAAATATTTCATAATAGTTTATAAGTTTGCTTATAACCACAGAAAAGCTGTAGACAGATTTTTTAAAAAAGTTACCTTTCACCCATTGTTAGAAAAATTTGGGAGTACTGAACTTGTGTACACCGCCCTCTTGAAGCGGTTTGCTTCAACATCTTCACATTATGACTGAGTTTCTGAAGATACTGACTTAAGCTAGAACACTTTTCTGAAAGTGACTGGATGTTCTCTAAAAAACCAGACCATTTTAGCTTTCAGTTTGGGCATTTCAAAGCAGAAGACAATTTTGACAATTCTGGTGATTATATTATTGACTTCCAAAATATAAGCAATGCTAACATCCAATGCTTGCTTTCTTACCCTAATAAGTTCTCTCATAGGTGGGATAGTCATCGTTTTAGGAATGAGGAAAAGAGGGATTTATTAGGAGAATTTGCTTATGTTGCAAAGGCTCCTGAATTCTAAGTTCTCACATAATGGAGGTGTTCTTTAAATAAGGAAAAGTTAATCTGAATTTTCAAGTCTCCTTTTGTCCCATTAACACAGTTTTAGGAGTTAAAATCCTTCTTATTTCCCTCAAGAATAAAATTTCAGTACTTAAACTGTATTTTCTGACAAAGCTGACAAATTTATCACTTACAAGAATCAAGAAAAGACCCTAAGCCTGAGATACTGAAGCTGAGAACAATCAGTTAAATTGAATACATACAAGTTTATTTACCGCTATTGAGCATAAATGTATCAGTGTGCTGAAAGAAATAACTCTTTATAGGGACTGAAGTATGCATGTTGCATAGGCATAACTGTAGACAACAACTAATAAAGATATACCAAAAAGATCATATATTTTTCTTTTAGTCCACCTGCAACCTTCTTTTAGTTTTAATCACAGTTTTATGTACTATCACATCTATTCCAAAATATCTGATTTTCTTCCTCAGTCATCATTGGCATTATTCAAGAAATGTAGGTATTTAATGCTCTAATCATCATCTGAATAACTGGAAAGATTAGGGGAAAACAAAACAAACACCACCCCCCACCCCCCCAATTCTTTTTGTAGAGTTGTACGGAACAAGACAAGGTAGTTCCTAAAAGGACTCCACAGATTCCAAGTTAAGTCATTATCATATCATCTCTCTAGTGTAGATCAGCTAATGATTTTACTGAACCGCATTTAAGCTCTATGTTTAATGTTTCATTAAATTGGATGATTTATTTGTGCTATGATCCTGGAAAAATTTTTAAGACCCATTTCTTACTGGAAAAATTAGAGATGGTAATAAGATTTAGAAGAAGTAGAAAGATCAGAAAAGCTTACTAAAAACATTTTTATTAGATTATTTAAATGTTGCTAGCAAGGTAATCACAGAATTGAGACTTTGCTTGCTGAATGACATTACAGGATTTTAGGAATTACGCAAAGACAGTTTCAGGTTTAGATGGGGCAAGTTTTGCAGAGAGGGAGAAAATTGCCCACACCTGTAGTATACACTGAATAGCTCCTAGAAATGGGGAATATACAACAGATTTTTGTTAGGATTCTGTTTTGAGACTTCTGCATAAAGACAGGTATCTGCTAAAAATAAGATTACTTTCCTCAGTGTATACAAGTCAGCTATGTACATAGATGCTGCTGTTGACTGACCCAGTCAGAATTTCAAGCTGTCAACAATTTCCAGTAGGATTTTCAACATAACATGCACGAGTTACATTCTGCAAAACCAAAAATCAATCTATAAAAAGTACCTTGGAGAACAGCAGTGCTACACAGGCGTTATCCTTTCATACCTTGCTGATTTGCACAGGGGTCAGATCTCAAGAGGGTTATCATAAATTTTGTAAATAATATATAAATTACATAACAGAGGTAACAACTAGGCTTCAAAACACAGTTCATGCTTTGCATTAGAGAAGGGATGAGCAGTCCTTCATTAATGATTTCCTGAACAAAAACCACAGTTCTAGAAAACCTGTTATACTTCAGTCATATATTTCTCAGCTGTTGAATACCAGTTATTGCATATCATACCAAGAATTTTTGCTTTTTGAATACTGATTGGTCATTTTAATCTTTTGTTGTCTTCTATATTTATGTGAATGAGAATCTGTAACATCATATAGAAAGAACTCATCTGTCATACCTTAAGTCGTTGTCCTTTCAAAGGAAAGCCTCATTTTTAAGGCTCCTGCTCAGTCAGTAGTTATGTAATTCTTAAATTTTAAAGCATGGATATCCTTTCCTTGGGAAAAGATATTCCAGACTTCAGAGAGCAAAATCTATGGACTTCATAGCACTTCCATACGCAGCCATATTTTTGTATCTGGCTAGAGCCAGATGAGGAAAGTTGTAATATTTGGTACAAGTTCTTGAAACGCAATAGAATTCTAAACTCAATTTTGATGCACATGGAATTTTATGGCCTTGAAACCAAGGCTTTATTGCTGAGTATGTCAAGAAACACATATACATTAAGACAATCTGCATTTCAGTTGGTTATATGACATCCATCTTAACTTGATTGTTAAAATAAAAATAAACTGCAAAATGCAGCACGAGGCAATTAGAGACCAATATAATTTTCTTCATATCATAACCATCTTTATATCATTGTTACTGACTTTGGATCAAAATTAACAGATTTGTTATAATGAATGCACATCAAAACTTCAGTTTTGATCATAGTTCAGATAAAAGAAAACACATAAATAGTAGCCTGATCATCTTCTTGAAATAAGTAGTAAAATTTTCAGACTCTGTGCCAATTAAAAAAAAAATCAGGATCAGGCCTCCTAATGAGCAAAAGTTATTCATGTAACCACGTTCAGATAAAAGTAAAAATAAGCTTGGAAGTTCAAGCAAGAGTTGAGTCACGTAACTGGTTGAATTCACATGTGGTTGAACAAACATCTGTAAACATAGTTTTTGCTCAGATAAAAATATTTTAGTAAAATATGGCACAGAGTAAAGGCTGGGCATAAAGATATTCTTCTTGAATAGTACCCTACATTTAGTCAAATTTGGCTTCTGATGTACCACAAAAAAGTAAATTTCAAGACCAGCAGCTGCCCTGCTAGGAATTTCTAGTGCCTCCTGAACATGTGATCAGCAATAATCATGCAGAATAGTCACTAAATCTCAGTTGGTTCAATGAGCTAAAGATGTCAAATCCTACTTTCTTCTTTACTTAAAAAAAAGGAATTCAGCACTTTGTGGATAAAGAAATGACAGAACACGACCAAAATTTCCACAGCTATGGAAATATATAATGGCCATAAAGGGTAAAGTAACTTTGATAAGGGTATGGAAAATAATACACATTTTATTAAGGCAATTTTAAAGCACTAATGCCTCTACTGCTAGAGAATTTACCAGTGGAATTCCACAAGATTTGCTGCTGTAGTCATAACTGAAATGTTAAACTTTACAGACTGGTATTGCCAATAAATTAAATATTTTTGTAAATGCTTTAATAAGTCCATATTACTACTAATACAATTAATTAGTGCTATGAACCAAAACCAAATTAATTAAAATCAATGATGCCTTAATACTCATGATCAATATATTTAATTTCTATTGCTACTCTCCAAAACCTTGCGCCTATGAATTACAAGGCAGAGGAAGGTGAAAATAGGATTACTAACAATATTTTCAAGAAAAAAATATCTGATTCTCATGCATGTTATCTTAATTATTTATTGCAGTCATTTAATATGATGCATAACATAAAAAATTAGCTGAGTGCTAAAGTTGTCTTAAAGTCTAGGTAACAACACATGCCACTGCAGGCAATTGTGTAATATAGCCTCCTCCCAGTAGATGGAGATAGGAAAACAAATGAATTTGATGTATAGCAATGAACTTCTGTTCAACTTTTGTTGAACTTTCATTGTTTGTAAGGTATCTGCATTTGTCAAAACCATGGCAAAACCTAGCTAGATCAGTGTTTTCTTTTATTAATGTTGTTTCTAAGAATACTTTCTCTCCCTCAGGTACTCAGAGTACATTGAATAGAAATACTTTTGAAACTGCATTGTGATGGAGCACTGTGGGCTAAAGAAGGCTCATCGCTACTCTGTCATTATTACACCCTATTCCCCTTCTTTTCCATTTTCATCTATAATTTCACATTCTCTGTTATACTCTGTGACATAGACTATTATTATTTCCTGTTGTTTACAAACAGTGTCAAATGCTGATGATGTATTGCTTTCTGACATTTCAGATAACTTGTGCAGGCTGTCAGCAGCAATATGCGCGAAGTAGATCGGAGGGGGTGGGGAGGAAGGTTAAGTATCAAACACAGTAAGAGTTTCACTGATGACAGGACTAACTTTTGATGCAGTACAAGAAGACTGAACCCAAGTCACACCTTTCCTCCCACTTCTACATAGGTTTTGTGTTATGCATTGAGAAGATTTGGATAGTTTATTTACTTTCTGGTAAACAGTATTAACGCACTAATATAAAACATGAAGAAAACAGAGAACAAATACAAACTGCAAGAATGGAAATTGCAGCTAGATAAAGAAGAATAAAAAGTCACAAGAAAATGGGTCAAACATTGGAACAGACTACTCGGAAAGGCTGTGAAACTCCATCCTTGGAAACACTCAAAACTGAGGTGGATTTGACCTTAAGCAAATTGATTTGACTTTGGAGCTGGATCCAATCTTTGAGCAGGAGGCTACAACAGATGACTTCCAGGGGTCCCTTCCAACTTAAATTATTTTATGATTTTATGAAAGTATATTGCTCCTTTTCTTATCTCAGATATACCAAAAGAAAAGGTATAAATATCATGATATTAGCAAAAGGAAAAAGTAAAGCAACTCTGTATTTTTTTAAATTTTTTAGGACATAATAGGAAATAATCAGAACAAAGAGAACCAAGGTCTGAAGATGTTTTACTTGGGAAGAAATGTTAGTAAAACTAATATTTTTGTCTGTTGATAAAACACTACTTGTCAGACAATGATAACTGGAATTATTTGGTAGTCTTTGGTTGCTGAAACTGTCAGACATTCAACAATACGCCCACAGAAAGAATTTTTGACTGGAATTTAGCTGTTAAATCTGCCATTGATTTAAAAAATACATTATTGAGGAAAGCTGGCAATTCCCATGAGGTGTTTGATTAATAATTTTCAAAGCTTCAGTAGATAAATATTACCCCATCAATAAAGGCTGTCATGCAATAGCACCACAAGATCCAATTGTACTAGGCAGTGTAGAAACTAAGATTATCAACAGACTTCTGCAAGCTAAACATTCTAAATCAGTAAGGCAGACACATAAGAGGAAGGAAGGATGAGGAAGGCACTATCATCATTACCCTTGACTAGGAAAAGGCAAAGGTTTTTTTGCAATGGATTTTGACATTTGAATCTATGATGGACAGGAAAATCCAGAAACACAGACATTCTCTGCAAAAATTCCACTTTATTGCAACCTTCCAAGAGGGCTTTCCCGATTTGTGGATAATGGGAGCCCAGATAATAAGACATGGTGAGTGGCCACTCTCTTCAGAGCTGCTATCGAAAAGACAGAAGCCCAAAGGCTTAGATCAAGCTCCTCTATTTAGCAGACAGTGTGACTGCTGAGGACCTAGGTCAGAAAAGCTTCAGAAGCCTATAGACATTCTTCATAGGAAGAAGCCTGAGGTTCTCTGCAGCTGAAACAAAACTTAAGAGTTCCCTCAGAGTTTTTATTTTGACAAACAGATTTCAATATGAAATTTTATCATCATCAGAATTTTTCCATCTGGCTATTACTATAATTTGTCTTTCTTCACAAGTGTGGCTATTACTATAACTTGTCTTTCATCACAAGTGTGGACTTTTACAGAAAGCTGTACACGGAAACAAATTTCAGTAGGACCTGGGACTTTATGATGTTTACTTATGGATCTGTTGACAGAATCACAGAATTGTATAGGTTGGAAAAGACCTTTAAGATCATCAAGTTCAACCATAAACCTAACACTACCAAGACCACCACTACACCATGTCCATAAGCACCTCCTCCAAACGTCTTTTGAATACTTCCAGGGATGGTGATTCAACCGCTTCCCTGGGCAGCCTGTTCCAATGCTTGATAACCCTTTCAGTGAAGTAAAATTTCCTAATATCCAGTCTAAACCTCCCCTGGTGCAACTTGAGGCCATTTCCTCTCGTCCTATCACTTGTTACCTGGGAGAAGAGACCGACCCCCACCTCTCTACAACCTCCTTTCAGGTAGTTGTAGAGAGCAATAAGGTCTCCCCTCAGCCTCCTTTTCTCCAGGCTAAACAGTCCCAGCTCCCTCAGCTGCTCCTCGTAAGGCTTGTGCTCCAGACCCTTCACCAGCTTCGTTGGCCTTCTCTGGACATGCTCCAGCACCTCAATGTCTCTTTTGGAGTGAGGGACCCAAAACTGAACACAGTATTTGAGGTGCGGCCTCACCAGTGCCGAGTACAGGGGCACAATCACTTCCCTGGTCCTGCTGGCCACACTATTTTTGATACAAGCCAGGATGCCATTGGCCTTCTTGGCCACCTGGTCACACTGCTGGCTCATATTCAGGCGGCTGTCAACCAACACCCCAGGTCCTTCTCTGCCTGGCAGCTTTCCAGCCACCCTTCACCAAGCCTGTAGCATTGCATGGGGTTGTTGTGGCCCAGGTGCAGGACCCAACACTTAGCCTTGCTGAATCTCATACAAGTGGCCTCGGCCCATTGATCCAGCCTGTCCAGGTCCCTCTGCAGAGCCTGCCTACCCTCAAGCAGATCAACACTCCCACACAACTTGGTGTCATCTGCAAACTTACTGAGGGTGCACTCTATCCCTTTGTCCAGATCATTGATACAGATATTAAACAGAACTGGCCCCAACACAGAGCCCTGGGGAACACCACTTGTGACCGGCCACCAACTGGAGTTAACTCCATTCACCACCACTCTTTGGGCCTGGACATCCAGCCAGTTCTTTACCCAGCAAAGAGTATACCCGTCCAAGCCATGAGCAGCCAGTTTCTCCAGGAGAATGCTGTGGGAAACCGTGTCAAAGGCTTTACTGAAGTCTAGGTAGACAACATCCACAGCCTTCCCCTCATCCACTAGGTGGGTCACCTTGTCGTAGAAGGAGATCAGGTTGGTCAAGCAGGACCTGCCTTTCCTGAACCCATGCTGGCTGGGCTTGATCCCTTCGTTATCCTCTACATGCCATGTGATGGCACTCAAGATGATCAGCTTCCCCAGTACAGGCCTGTAGTTCCCCAAATCCTCCTTCCAGCCCTTCTTGTAGATGGGAGTCACATTTGCTAATCTCCAGTCAGCAGGGACCTCCCCAGTTAGCCAGGACTGCTGGTAAATGATGGAAAGGGGCTTGGTGAGCACATCTGCCAGTTCCTTCAGTACTCTTGGGTGGATCTCATCAGGCCCCATAGACTTGTGAATGTCTAAGTGGTGTGGCAGGTCACTAACCATTTCCCCCTGGATTATGAGGGCTCCATTCTGGTCCCCATCCCTATCTTCTGACTCAGGGGGCTGGCTAACCAGAGAACAGTTGGTCTTACTATTAAGACTGAGGCAAAGAAGACATTAAGTACCTCAGCCTTTTCCTCATCCTTTGTCACTGTGTTCCCTCCCATGTCTAATAGGGGCTGGAGATTTTCCTTAGCTCTCCTTTTTCTGCTAATGTATTTGAAGAAGTATTCTTCAAATATCTGAGACTATCCCATCTTCTTGTCAGTTGTAGTCTTCTCATGAGGCAAGATTTATATATGCTAGTTCTCTCTCATGTATCAGTATTCTTGCATTTATGTGATCTTAAACATATGTGCTTGTAGGTTCACACTCAAAAATATTCCAAATAGGATAGTACATGCAAGTAAGGACACTACTAATTATTTCAGATTTCATGGTAGCTAAGCTAAACCAGAAGTAACTGAGGCTTCAAAGACGTAAAATGATGAGTCTGCAGAGAGATACTACATTTGGCTGGCATATAAAGGTGGACAGAACTCATTGGACACAATGAAAGCTGGCAAAAGTTAACAGAGTCAGGTAATCTAAAATTATTGCTATAGCATTTCTCAAACACTATTTTTAAAGCAAAGGCTACCTGGGAAAAAGTTTAGTTGGTGACAGAGAATTCTATTCACTTAAACTTTGGGTAACATTTACACAAAAAATAAGTATGGTAATATACTTTACAGATAATGGAATTGCCTTCTCTGTTGAAAATTTATTGGGCAGAAGCTGTTCTTTATCCAGTCTAGCTCCCGTACATGTCATATAGCAAACACAATATTACAGTCTCATTAGTTCAGAAATTATACACAACAGTTTTCATCCAGTGATCATCAGTTTCATCCATTGATCTCAAAGCATTTCAAAGGGAATCAGTATCCTTCTCCCCATATACTCAAGCACTCAGACTTTAGAAAGCTTAATTTATGTTAGGACCTTAAAGGCACTATGACCCAACACACTGATTAAACTGAGAGGAATAGCATCTGTATCTTATTATCTACAACTGTAACATTTGCATAGAGAAATCACATTTAAGGTTCAATTAGAAATAACAATACTGTCAGAAAGAAAGGGCTTACATGTCTAAATGGAAATAATGATAAGAATTAAGCAAGATTTTTTAAAATGCTATGAATGCTTTTGTGAGAAATGGAGAAAGGGTAGCTATAAAATTTGGAGAAAACAAATTAAAAGCATATATTACAGCAAAGGAAGAAAAAAATTAGTATATTCACAGAAGCCTGCATGCAGAAAGGAGGACACTGATCCAGAAATAATTATACTGGGAAATAGGATAAAGAGGATAAAAATAGCTACCATTAAACTGCTATTTTTCCTCCAGTTGTCCTATAACATAATGTTTTTCGTCCACTGCCTTAAACTATTTTGTCTCATATATTACATGTATTAATACCTATATGAAAAGATGGCAGAGCTGATTCAGATTATACATTTATATGGATACATATATATTACCTACTATATACAAGAACTAATAAACACAAAGCTGCCAAAATAGTGGAGGAAATAGAAACCTTTTAGGTCAACTAAATATATACTTTCAGATGGCTTTAATTTTAAGTTGATGGGTTATTTCACTATTGTCAAGTTTGAATGAGGCTATGGAAAGTAAAATTACCAATGGTGAGGTGGAAGGAGATGAATATACTGGGAACAGACAGGCACCATCCCATGAAACTGTAGGTTTGATAGCAAGCATTCTAATAAATCTGCTAAACTACAGCCTCATTTGATTGGAAAATACAAATACAATGTCCATGCTTATGTTACAACTGCTCCCTGTACAAATGAACACTGTGCCGCCTGTGGATAAAAGCATATGGGCTTTTTCGTTGTTGTTGCAAGTAGACATACCCGTTATATTAGCCTTACTGTATGTGATATAATGCTACGGCTGACTTAGACTTTCTTTCTCCAAGGTTCAAAGTAAAGTAGCAACCCAGCTCTTTCAGTCACTGTGTACCTGAGGTCTAGAGCTTTTCCGCACAGAAGAGTTTACTGCCACCTCTTCATGTTGTTCAGCAGAACCAAGAATTCTGTATTACATCTCTCCCTCCATAAGTCTATAGATAAGAACCAATGTTCAAGATCGGATTTCATAATCATTGTCCGTATTTCTTTATTTGCAAGAGTCCCGATGATTGTAATAGAAGATTGGAGAGCTCACTAAGTAATATGAACAGGGCTAGAATATCATCTATATATGAAGAACTATCAAAAATTCACTTCAATCCAGCTCTTGACACTGTGTTTATTTATGTGTCTTTCAATTTCAAGACTTAAAGGAACAATTTTTCATTCAGATAGAAGTGTTAGTAACTTGAGAAGCTTCTGAGTATTGTATATTATAATAACATTATTCTAGAATATATTTCATTCTTTCACCATATATCATGTCAAAGAACATCTGGCAAGTATTTGAAGAAAAACAATTTCTCTATTTTCTCTCTCTCTCTCTGTGTCTTTCATTTCAGCCCCTGCCAGATCCCCTTTCTAGTAAAGGCTATAAATATCTAGAAAGCTCTTACTCTAATTAGTGTTTCTATATTTTATAACCAGTGACAAATTACAGATTTCAAGATGCTCATCTGAGAAATATGATTTTATCCACTGTAAAAATAATAGTAAAGAATAGTATATACAGTACCATAAATCTTTGAAGATAGAAAAAAATCTGCAATAAATTACAATTTTGAATGCTGTTGTAAAAGAGGGGCAGATGATTAAAAAATCTTAAGAATTATGAGACTGTTAAACAGCAAATTATTAAAATATTAATAGATTATATGGCTTTTCTGTGAAATGCATCATAAATTACTTTAGGTTAAATACGTAGCAAATACATGAGCAATCTAATAATCTTTTTGATTCACATAATTTTCTATATAAATAATTCTGCATGAAATTTTTCAGATAAACCTGCATCTTTAAATTATCTTCTTATTCAGGATTTCATAGAAAGAGGGTACTTATTCTATTTACTGAAAATAATTTATATGTTTCTGTTGTGTTGTTTGGTTTTTTTCCCCACAGCTCATGCTGTTGTTTTGGTTGTTCATTTAAAATATTTACACATAAATAATGCTTACTTTTTATGCTAGAAGAGGGTGAAAAAATATATATGAATTTGTGTCCTAAAACCATGTAATACTAAACTTCATTTGAGGCCTTCAAATACATGTGTCAATTGACTGAGATAGCTAGCTCCTGTTTATAGTAAGGGATTTAGGGACAATCATTACAGAAGAATACAGCAAAGTAACTAGAAGTTTTATGATCTCTAAGAGGCCTAACAAAATTTGTTAGAAAAGAAATAAATGCATCACCTTGGATGTAAATATCTAGTGATTTAACTGCAACATAAGAAGGGGCATATAGATTTTTGCAGTATGAGCAATTAATAGTTTAGTGCATTCATTTGATAGTCTGAAATGTTTGCAAACAGGTAGGCAAAATATTTGAGTATAAAATACCTCAGAAGGAGATTTACAAAGATAGGCTACATTTTTCAAGATGTCTGAAAGGTTAATCTTTTACAGTACTGTAACTTTGATGATGCTCCAATATAAGATTGATGTAAAATAACAAGTACATTTCAAAACTATTACGATTAATATGCAGGTTAGGTGAATATACAACGGTTGAGAGAGAGGAAAAAGCTGCTAGCTCCACAGGTAAAATCTGTGCTAACTGTCATTTATATTGTTCTTAATATGCCAGGAAAGTTGAGAATAAAACATTTTTCTTATTCTTTTTACTAATAGAGAACATTAAACATACATCTTACTGGTTTCTATAATGCAACCATATAATCTTTCCTAATAAATTCAAGCAACTGTTGAGAATGAACCTAATTAAGGAACACTTAACCAGCTTATCTCTGTCTAAGCAGTCAACAAGAGAGAAAGATTCACGTGTCAGAAGGGGTGTTTTATGCAAGCACATAAAATAATGTCCAACATAGGACGTAAAAGAAATTTCAATATTGTGAAACAAAGGAAAATAAGGAGAAACCTTTAAGGATTACCAAATAATCCACAAGTAATAATTTCAGAAATCTTATTTCTTCCCCTGTCCCCCTTTTTTTTACTTGGCAGGGGTGAGGGAGAAGAAGGAGGGGAACGACTGACAGTTATAATTACATGAAAATTATTTGCAATGCTAAAAGGGACAATTACAAATTTTCATTTCATATATTTATTTTAACAGATTTCTTATAAATGGTGCTCTATAGTATGCAATATTTAAAAGATGGCTTAACTTGTGACTGCCAAACAACTTACATGAGGTGCTTGCTTTGTGTTTAACTGAGTATGAAGCTAATAGTTCATTCTTAAATGTAGATTTACAAAATACAAGCACATGACTTTGGAACTCATGCATTTAAATTATGTATTTCAATTATATAACTGTTTCTGAGAGAATTTTAAAAATAGAGACAAATATAGATGAATTAATTTTACTAAAGTGCTTAGGTGAGTATCTACAGGGAAGTGACATAAATCCAATCTCTGATCACACTCAAGGAGTGTGAGCTAGAGGGGATAATACTGGTTATCAATGTATTCCACAGTTACTCCAGGGTGAAATATTAATGTGTTTAGTATAATAAAATATATATTTAAGACATTCTGGATCTAACATGTATTCATCTTATTCAGAGCTACTGCAATAAATTAACACTTCTACATTAGTTTGTTAGCTAACATACAACCCAAAAACCAGGGAACTGTAGGATTCTGAGAGAAAAATATGGATTGTCTAGATGCATAAGAAGTCATCCAGGCAACATAGTGGTTTAAGTGACTCTGAGTAAGAGACAAACAAGCTCTCTCTCCCCACCTTTTGTTGTCTTTTACTTTTGTGTGAAAGCAAACAAACACCCCCGAAGATTAAGTAAGAAGTTCATTATTTCACCTTCCTTCAGGTCTAAAATGAGTTGAAGGTTTTCAATCATACTTTTGGAAGAAAAATCAAGTATAGAAATATCCATATCTGAGAAGTAAGTTTATAATAAAGTTACCTTTATCCAAAAATGATGTGAAAACAAATTAAAGTAAATTTAACCCAAAATCTCTACAATAAAATAAACCTCATTAGGTACTAGTTGGTAAAGACTTACTAAATACACATCTGAAAAGTGGGTTTGTTCCTTTAGGTTGATTTCTAAATGTGTACTCCTAAGGAAGTGTGCTCAAGGAAAGAATATTAACCAGCATACTACAATCTCTTCAATCACTTGTCTAACTTTTGTATCTTGTGCAGTCTTGCATATTTTTATCCAGACAGCTTTATCTTTATATCAAAGACAATGATTTTGAATGTGACTATGCTCTGTCTGTAAATCCTTGATAGTCTACCATCTATGTGATCAAACAGAAACCCATTTATCTACTACCACACAACTAATAAAAGGTCAGCATGGATTTACTGGGCTTTTTTCACTGTGCATTTGGGCTTAGCATTCTCTCTAGACAATGTAGAAAAGGACTGACCTCCAAAAAAGCAGAAATCTTGAGACTTATGAATCTGTTCACTGATTCTTGAAATGTGAAGAATGCCAGGCTAGAAACCATCTCTCTCGTGTCAAACAGTTCCTGTTTACTGTAAAGAAAGAATCACCACCATCATTACTATTATATAGTCACAGGGATTACTATTAGTTAACACTGTTCAATTCACTAAGCTTCACATCAATTCAGGTGCAGTGAACTTGCAGTTGCCAGGACCTCCTACCCTAGGTGCTGCTGCTGCTGGAGAAGGGTTTCCTTCTCACCTGGAGCTTGCACCTTACACCTGTGCTGGAAGCATACCCAAACAATCATAGGATCAATGTGTGCTGGGTTGACAGTCACATACAGAGAACTTGCTTATTCTAGCTTAGGACTGGGACACTTGCCAATGCAGTCAAGATGGCAAAGGTTATGCAAGATTCAGAAAAACAGAGAATATACGGTAGAACCTGCTTGTCCCCTACTATAACCATCTGTCCTGAGACAAAGGATACTATTGTCTTCCTGCTAAATTAATGCTAAGCCTCATTCTTCAGTTGTGAATGGCTCTGTAAAGATTACCTATATGGAAATGGTAATGGATGATTAACACCAAGTATAGTCAACATAACCTAATGAATCAGATTTTTGCTTTCTGTATAGTATCTCTGAGGTACAAGAGAACATCCTCTTTTAAAACAGGTCTGTCTTTCAAACACACACTACTGAAATAGCATAAGAAAATTGGAAACCTGACTACATAGGTGAGATCATCTGGAGAACCAGCAAGGTTTCAAAAAGTAAAGCATTCCTTCCCTTATTCACTTACAGAATGATCACTCAGCCATCAGCTCTACTGTTGGTGATGGTGCTTAAAAAAATGTGACTGAAACACGTACAAGCACAGGATGACACAGACTGTTAAACAGTATTGCTATCACTCCCTGATTCCTTTCCCTCTGCAACTGGGAATAGGAAACAGTTCCTGCCATTAACTAAGAGCCCTCTTGTCAGTCGATATTGAAAGGCGGCTGGTATGGCAGATTGCAAAAATGTTAACAAAAGAAAAGGTCTTTCAAGTACTGAGGCAAGGGACAGTTACACAGCTTACTCCTATGTGGTTCCTACCATGTCTCTTTTGCAGTATTTCACCTCTATACAGCAGGGAAGGAGCCTATGGGCTTCAGTTTGGTTTAGGTTATTTGTAGATGGCACGTGTATGAGGCATCAAGAGAGAGCCATCAGCTTCCATAGAATGATTTGTGGATGCTTTGCATTTCCCAGAAAGCTTTAATTGTTATTACAACTGACAGAAATCACTAAGAAAAACAAGAAACCACACAATATTTGTATTGCTTTATACACTACACAGCCAGTTCCATCTGTACTTTGAAATGTCATTTATATACCTACACGGTAGGTGGAACAAGTACTAACAACTGAACAGCAGTCTGTCCCATATCCTTCAAAAATGTTTAATGAAGAGTTTGTTTAATTTGCTACCCAGTAGATCTGCCAAAAGCAAGCTTCCTTCCTTTACTGAGGTGTTTATGCTAGACTGCACATTGAACAATGTCTAAAAATCAGCCTGAGAGTTGGAACAATATGTTATGGTTTCTGTCTGTTTGGACCTTTGATTTTCCTGGATGTAAGAGCAAACTCAAGTTCAGTCTCCTATGCATACAGGCTCAAATATTTAAGGATTTAATATGTAAGAATAAGAATGTATGTTTGTATATGTTTGCAGGTGCATAACTCGAGTTTGTACATGTCAATTATAAAACAATTTTTCACTGTGGTCGAGCTTTGTACAGGACAAGAATGAGTAGGACAAAGGCACCTTTACCATAGTGTGCTCCCTCTGTTCTGAGAGCTACTCTGTCCTGTGCCAGCTCCCCGTGTTGCAAGGTACCAATAAGGCAAACTGTGAGCAGATGACTCATCCACACTCAGTATTATCAGTGGCAGGGTGGGGTGAGCAGCATAGGTGGCAATATGTGAATACATTCTCCCTGAAGATTTTTGAAGGCAGAGGAAATATACTGAAAAGGCAAACAAAGTAAACACTGTCTTGTGACAGAGAGATCAACATGAAGGAATAGCAATCTGGAATCCGGCGTGCATCTCATTTACACAGAATTGTACAAGGATAAAACTGTTTTGTCTATATCTCTGCTGTATATCATCTACAAAATGAATTTCTTCACCGGGAAATAAATAGAGCTAGTAAAAAAAGAACAAACCTTGAGATCCAATTTTTTTCCACAAAGTAAGGGCACTTTTTAAAGAAAGTTTCCCTATGTCTCTTCAATTAATTTAGTAATCACATCCACATCATAAAAGCCTATTTCTTCTTATCTAGCATGTAGATGCTGAGGAAAAAGAAATGGGGGGGACGACACATTTCTGTCAGTGGCTGAAGAGTTAGCACGTATCAGATTAACTGCAAATGCCAGAGACTTAACTGCAGTCTTGTAGTCAAGCTTGTCATATTTTAGCTTGCTAGTTGCCACAGAAACTTCAGTCAGAATATCTATTTTCATTTCAAAATTCCTGAGTTTCAAGAATAAAACAAACACAATTCTCAAGAAGTTTTCAGCTGTTGCAAAACTCACCTAATTTTCAGCAATAGTATTCCCAAATGAATCAGAAATATAATCTTTCATCACAGTGCTAATGACATCCAACAAGGTGATAAAATTAGCAGCTGGAAAGTGTAATCTTGCCTCCACACTTCCCAATTTGCCATTCACTTCTTCCAAGCTGTTGTCCAGTTCATGCCACTTTCTCAACCAATTTGCAAATTGTTTGTTTGCTTAAATGCCCAAAGCATATGTCGCTGACAAGCCTTTTATAACATAAACATTTTCATTATTCTCACGAGAGCTTTGCCTCCCGAGAATACTTCTCTTCTTGTTTCCATGATCACTATTCCTTTATAAAGCTTGCCAAGATCACTTATAAAACTATGATTTTCAAATAATTGTCTCAGCTATGCTTATTCTCAAACTGTCCTGATAACCATAGTCTCATTAAAATTTGCTGGTGGTTTGATCTTCTCTGATAAAGGAATTTGTGCATTTGATAGTGTGAGCACTTCTCTTCATAATTAGAAAACAAATACAAGAGTACACAACTTCTTGGTTCAAAGAATTTCAAAACTGCTGAGAAAGGGAATATATCTGTTTCACTCTTGAAAATTCCAAATTCACAAAAAGAAAGCACTAACTGAAAATTCAAGATAAATTAGATTAAAAAATCTATCCAAAGCCTATTTCAGCTCATGAAACCATCTAGCTCTGTGACAGACATTAAAGTCCCTTCTACTGCCTTTACCATGCAAAGGCTGTTTTTAGCATTTTAGAAGGCAAGCTGGAATATTTTGAATGGCTTTGAGATTTGTTTGCCTGTCTCTGACTCTTCTATGCCAATTCCTTACAAAGAATATTATCATGTCATTTTCCTGCAGGGAAATCCCGGACTGAAATTATATGACTCATTCAAACACTGCAGTCCACTTGCCGAAGTTATCTGCCTTGCCATCAGTGATCCATGCTGCCATGCAAGAATTGCTAGGCTACACTCAGAAGTGAGATTCCTCTAGCTTCTTCAATACACATATTACACTAAGCTGCATTTGCTCTAAGCTCTCATTGATTCACTGCACTTGGACTTGCATTCAGCTCCCAACTTGCAACTTGCACTCCTTTATTTACAGCATTCATTAACAAATTTCAACAGTAGTATAACAACAGAGCAAAGCCCAGTGCTGTGTAGCAGTATGAAAGCTAGCTCAGGGACTGAAAAGGGAATAACTGTGTAGCACACAATCCCATGCTAATTTACTTTGTTACTCCTACAAATTATCCTTTTCAGCAGGGCAAGCTGGCATCGGGAGGTGTGCACTATACTCCTTAGAGTAGCAATACTAAGCTTGGATAACCGAACATGCTGCTGCTAGACCTCACTTAACTGTTGGCTGGGATTCAACAAAACTGTCCTGTTTGAGGACAAGTGTCATGATCTATATTTTTATTTTGAAGGCAAATACTGAATTGTTTATCTGTCCAAATCATCCCTTTAGCTTGCCTTATCTTAAGTGAAAAGGATAAACAGAGCACAGTGAACTCCTAGAACATTGAAGTTCCTATAGTGTTTCTGTTCTCTGTTTTCTTTGTTTTTTTCCACAAAGAACCTATTTTTCAGTCTAAGTAAGTTATGAAGTAGGCTTCCATGAATGTGCATATATCTAAACCCAGATTTCTTAGAGCCTGCACTTACATAGATGCTTTATCTATAAGACCATCACAGATGTCCCAGTTACAGCTGCTGCACTGTAGGTCCAACCTGGTCCAAAAAATAACTGTATTAATCTCCCCCAGTTTCCAGGGGAAAACCCCAAATATTTCATTTCTGTGACTCACATCCTAGTCTACTCTTAGTGAATGAGACAGACGTTTGTCTTTTTACACAAAAGGAGTCTAATTTGGAACAGGGTGCTATTGAACAAAAGGCAGCTGTAAATTATATGATTAAAAGAAAATGTGTTCTTGTCTAATTCACAACAACTCAAAGTGAAGTAAAGGAAATAAGGAGTGGTTGGTGACCCAGTGTAGCACTAGGCTTTTAATGCCCAGGAGATGCTTATTAGAAGAAGCTACTAAAATAAACCTTTTAAAAGAAGACAAATTGGATCTGTGCAATTAAGCTGGGGGATGCTGATTGGACAAGGCATGTGCTTCAGTTTAAAAAGTTTGCTCCTCTTGCACATTTTGTGAATGAAATTAGAATACTCCTGCTAACATTTTGCCAAGACTTCTTTTTCCTTTCATTCAAAAAGAAAAAGGACATTATTCCAAGAGGAGATGTAAGGTAAGCCACAGAACATAAATCTCTTAGCAGTGAATAAAGTGATCCAATGGAGCCAGAAAAAGAAAAAGATGACTTTAAAATGTGTTTACATATTTAATACTAAAGGAAGCATATTTGCAAAAATGGGTATTAGTGGTGTTTATATGCCAAATACAGTTTTAATGTTCTGAGAAACTGATGCACAAAAAAGCCTCAAACGTGTCAGTAAGATCAAACATATTTGAAAAATGGGGTAAAGTTTCAAACTGGTACATTTTAAATCAGGAGCAGATAGAAGAACATAACCCCCAGAAGGTTCTGATTTGGTGATTTCCCTTTTCTACTTTTCCCTTTTCTACCTAGTAGTTCATATAAGCCTTTGATTTTTCGTAGATGCAGTGCTATTGTCTGTGAATAAATTCATGCAGATAAATGGTTCTGAGTATCAACAAAAATACTGAGCTATACTAGCTCATGATGAATTCACAGAGATCACATCTTTGGTGTATTCATAGAGCACTAAAGCCTCTCAGGAATTTGCGTTCACAACCGTTCAAAGGCAGAGACAGAGCTCTGGCTGTGTGCAACCAGCCCACTTATGTGGATTATATGATGCTACTGCCCACAACAACAGGAAAAGGGGCTCAGTGACAGAGGATATCCTGTATTTTTAATCATATTCAATATTCGCTTGGTTTCGTAGCTTCACAGTCTCTCTTAAACACAAAACTTGGGCACAGAACCCCAGTGTTGGACTTCATCTAGTCTTACTGCTGAATAAATACATGGTTCTCCTAGTTTCATGCAAATACTTACGTTCCATGGCTTGATAATTAAATATGTTTGCTTAGAAGCTGGTAACACAAATGTGGTTTATGCAACAAAATTTTATGAAAACAATTAATTTGCTTTGGTCTAGTTATTTGTTCCTCTGTATTACCATGAGGAAAGAAAATTGACCCAATTCCTTTGTTTACAGTGTAGCTAAATGACATAGGTGCTACATCATTCATTTGCTTTATAAGAAGTAATAAGGTCACAGAAAAAGCTGGAGCAGCCTGAACTTATTTTCCTTTAGGGCTAACTACATTAACACACTTACTGAAGGAGGGGACAGTAATGATCCGGTCAGTACTTATCAGGGCAAAATTAGTAATGTTACACAATCCCAGTGGTTTAAAAGTAAGGAGCTCCAATTCTAACAAAAGTCCTAGTAATGCCCTGGTTTGAAGTCTGAGTGAAATCTGTGTATGTAACCCTCCAAAACAGCTTAGTATTAAAAAAAAAAAAAAAATCAAAAAACCTGAACCATAACCAACTTTTACTGTTTGATGTTCATATATTAGTATGTTTAGATATTCAAGCCCTCTCTACAGTTCTGAATGATTGATCATGAGGAAATCTGTTGAGAAAGGTCAAAAAACGCAGTAAATTAGAAACTGCAGGTTGTTTTTGGTTTTTTTTTTTCCAAAGTTCTAATGATGCAGAAGCTGCATAATAATCTCCCTGTGAACCATAAACATAATAAAAGCTGAGGCCATTTCTAACATAATCTCTATCAGCAAGATGCCAGCGCTTTTCCAGATTTCCTAACGGGTCCCTGCTAATTCCATGCCAAAACTAGCAGTGGATTTCTTCCTTTTAATCTCCCCTAATGCCTTGTTCGATTATTGTCACTGCTCTCCGACCGCGCACCGTCCCTTCAAACCCTAATTCCCCCACTGGAACAGTCAGATGAGGCTGAACGGCGGTGGCGAATTCAAAGGACACACACGGCCACAGACACCCCGCACCTCCCCACCCCGGGCAGAGGGCGGCCGAGGATCGCGAGGAAGGGGGTGAGCCAGCCGGACTCTCCGGTATCCTCACCCGGCGGAGCCCTTGGCCAAGAGGAGAAGGAAGGATGAGCACCGACACTTGCTCCAGTTGACGGGTCTGAGGGCACCTGAGCGTCCTCGCACATATCTGAGGCATGGCTCTGCTCATCGCCTGGGTATGCGTCGCTGTGAGGTGAGTGAGCTCTCCCCCCACCCCCACCGACCCCTAAAGGCTCCCTCAAGCCCCGCGGCAGCCCGGAGGAGCAGCCGAGGGGGGGCCGGGCCCTCTTCTTCCTCTGTTCTCCCCTGGAGGCGCGAGTTTGGCGGGAGGGCTGAGGCGAGGGGACGGAGGCGCGAGTCCGGCGGGAGAGCTGAGGCGAGGGGGCTAACGGCGGGACTCGCCTCTCTTCGCAGCATAGAGAAGGCGCTGGGGGGCCAGGGCGACGGGGGGGACCTCTACTCGGAAAACATCACTCGGATCCTCGACAAGTTGTTGGACGGCTACGACAACAGGCTTCGACCGGGAGTTGGAGGTAGAGGGAAACTCCTGTCCCCTCGGGGACTCGGGGAGCCTGAGAGCACACGGCTCGGTGAGGGAGGGCGAGCGGGAGCTCTCCAGCTCCCGAGGGAGGGGGTTGCCCGAGCGGGCGCGGCGAGGAGGGTCCCGTCCCGAACCCGGCAGGAGGGAGGCGGTGAACTCAAGAGGCGGGCGGCAAAGGAGGAAAGTTTCCCGTGCCCCGCCAGCCCCCTGCCCGCCGGTTCTTGCGGGGCGGCCTCGGTGCTGCGCTCGCACCGCGGCCCTGAGGGCTCCCGCCGTGGGGAGCCGCTCCCCGCTACCCCTGACTCCGCTACCCTCCCAGCTCGTCTCCGTGTCCCACAGGCGCCGTGACAGAAGTCAAAACGGACATCTACGTGACCAGCTTTGGGCCGGTGTCCGACGTGGAGATGGTAAGGGCCCCTGCTCTCCTTTCCCGGGATTCATTACGGTGGTATCTGAGTTGACCGTCATTAAAGCAGATTACGAGGCTTAATCTTCTTGACAATCTCTAGGGCCCAGCACAGCATTTTGGCTAGAGCTGCATATAGCTATTTCCCTAGCAGGGCCAGCCAGGGTGGCCCAGACCCGAGGCTAGGCACTGAGAGCCATGCTAGCCTCAGGTGAGGGCACAGATGGGAGGTTAAAATACCTCTTTAACCTCGTTAAGAAGATTGTAAGCATCTGTGGCCCAACACATAGTTTTGCAGGAAGGCTGTGTGGTAGGAGACAACCTAATGAGCAGCTGCAGGGGCATCCTGCTATTTCTGAGACAGCTGCCCCTTTATTATGGGGGCACCCCCTGTTATGCTGGGTCCCCCCAAATTCAGGTAGCTGCAGACTTGGATGAGCTCCATCAAGTACAGCAGCAGCCCCAGGAAAATGTTAAGCCATTGGAGTAAAGGTGGCATTGCTGTTCTCATTCTGGAAATTTACGTTGATTGCTATTTTTGCCCTTGTACGCTTCCTCCAATACCTGCTCACCTGAGCCTGCAGTCCAGTTTGCAGGCAAGGAACTGTGGGCACCAAGATACAACCAAAAGTATTTTCACCTCTTCATCAGTCAATCTAAGGGAAGGCATAACCTTGCCTTCTTACACATTTGCCTCTGGCCAAGGCTTAGCTCCATTTCCTAAGCAGCTTCTGTAGAGAACTCCTTTTTGAAGGCTCGTGAGAATATTACTAAAAATCCTTGAGAAAAATAACTTAGATTAATATTAACTTGACACCATAATCTTACTGTAATGTGACTCACTCACACATCAGTCCTTTCTTTGTGAATATCCAAAGAAAGCTGCAGAAGAGGCGCTGAGCATGTCTTTTTGTTCCTGGCAATTAAACATTGATTGTTTTTGCACTTTGAAAGGATACTAAATTAGACATTTGTATTTCCTTAGACCTCAGTCACTTTGAATTAAATTATTATCTCTGAGAGGACAAGGAGGTTTTTTTCCTTACTCATACCAAATTACCTGTTCACTGATTAATTTGTAACTATTCTTTAAATAATAAGAAAATAGGATATTTTTTCATAAACTACTTTTTTTTTGGTAACTAATTAACGGTAATAGGATTAAGTGTTTAAGCAGTGAATGAAATGCCACTGACATGTGTTAGGTTCTTTCATAGAGCTACTGTATACACAGCAACTTGGGACTGCTGGCCCCCACACATAAGTCAACCACCTATTTATTTTCCATAGGAATACACAATGGATGTCTTCTTTCGGCAGACATGGACTGATGAGAGGTTGAAGTTTAGTGGGCCAACTGAAATTTTGAGGTTGAACAATTTAATGGTCAGTAAAATTTGGACACCAGACACATTTTTTAGAAATGGAAAAAAATCAATTGCTCATAATATGACAACTCCTAACAAACTTTTCAGAATTATGCAGAATGGAACTATTCTTTACACAATGAGGTGAGAGCCTATTCTTCTGCTTTTGGTTGACTTTTATTTTTGATTCTTTCAGCAGTGTTCCTGCATACCATTTTTTTCATTGTCATCTACTATAATGTATTCTAGACTAACCATTAATGCTGATTGTCCTATGCGGTTGGTGAACTTCCCTATGGATGGACATGCTTGTCCATTGAAGTTTGGAAGCTGTAAGTTTTTCTGTATCTTTCAGTTTTTTGTAGTAATACATTTGAGAAGTATTGTAGTAATACATGTGAGAAGATCAGAAGTGAGATCCTAGGACACTATTTAATGACATAACTGAAATTTTTAATTATATTTTTTATACTAGAATCTTACTTTCTCCTCTGAGACTCAGACCATTCATAAGCGCATGGATTTATTAACTGAAGGGTGACTGTTGAGGCATATTTTATTGTTTATTGCAATATTGTTTACTGTTCATTACACATCTAGTAGTCAAAGTGGGTCCTTCAACAAGTCATAAAAGCTGTGGTACATTTACTCTATTACTTCTAGTTTTGCAAATATTTAATTGATCTGTGGTAATCAATTTTGAAAATATTTAATTGATACGTGGTGATCAATGTATGTGCTTTACAGCAAATTACAAAACAAAAGCTAGTGCCTATCAGGTCCCACCTCAACCATTCTCTTATTGTTGATTTTTTTGCATTTTTTCATTAATGAGGTTAGGAACTTGCTGGAGCAGGATGCATGTTTCCATGGCTATTTGAGCGACAAAAGGGATCATGCTACTTATTTTTTCAATTGCTTATAAATTACATAATTAATAATAGTAATTTTTCCCTCTGTAACTCAGATGCTTATCCAAAAAGTGAAATAATTTATACATGGAAAAAAGGACCCCTGCATTCAGTAGAAGTACCACAGGAGTCTTCCAGTCTCCTCCAGTATGACCTCATAGGACAAACTGTATCTAGTGAAACAATTAAATCTAACACAGGTAAGATGTAGCCGTGTGGGAACTGTTGACATTATAAAACACAGCTTGAAAATAAACTACAGGTTTTTTTCATATAGAACTGAATTAGTTTAATTATCTTTTGCCATTTTAGAAACTGAAATCCTTGGAAAGCATCTAACCGTTGTCTCTTAAAAGATAGCTTTTCAATATGGTCCCTTTAAGCATACAATTTTTCATGCAATTCTTAAGAATTCCCCCTGCCTCTCCGCCCCAGTAAAAACAATACATAAAATGAATATTATTCTCCTCTGTTTCCATAAGGTCACTTTACCTTTTTTTAATCAGCTTATTTTTATTATGCACTAGGAGGCCCGTAAGTGCTTTCCTCAGAACATCGTATGTTGGATTTAAGCCAATAATGTTTACTCATATGTTGCCAAAATAATGCTGACATACTTGTCTCTTAACAGATGAATATGTAATCATGACAGTTTATTTCCACTTGCAAAGGAAGATGGGCTACTTCATGATACAGATATATACTCCATGCATTATGACAGTCATTCTTTCTCAGGTGTCTTTCTGGATTAACAAGGAATCTGTTCCAGCCAGAACAGTTTTTGGTACGCTGCATTAAGGTCTTTGAACAGCTCAGCATCACATATACCATTCATTCATTCCTTTCATTGCTTGTTTGTTTTAGGCGAATATTCACTTCAGCTGCTCTATTTCCATCTTCAAAGGAAAATAGGCTACTATCTCATTCAGACATACATTCCATGCATCATGACTGTAGTCCTGTCTCAAGTTGTGTTTTGGATCAACAAAGAATCTGTTCCAGCAAGAACTGTGGCTGGTATTTGTGTTTTGTTCTTTTATCATTCACCGTATTGAATACATTGTATCAAACAGCTGCTGTAATCCAGTGCGGACTGGAAAAGACAGTTGGTAGGTTTTAGTGAACAAAAGTAAATACTAAAATTAAACCAAATAATACTCAATCTGCCCACAAGGGTCAAAATTCTTTACTCGGAATGTTTGGTTAGCCAGACTTATTTGTGATGGTTTTGTTCCCCTCAATATTTCTGTGTATGCAGGAAGGGACAATTTCAGAGTAAATTTCAACCTCCCAATTTTTTAAAGAGGAATTTTTCTATTGATTTATTCTCTTGTGAAACCAATCTGAGTTAAAGCTTTAAAAAAAAAAATCACATGGGATGGAATTAATCTCATCCGACATAAGGTACCTCATCTAGCACTCATTCTGAAGTGCTCTCTTCCCCTAGTCTACAAGGTATCTAAACAACTAGCAAGGACTTTAGATGGATAAAGTTAGGTGAGATGACTCCTGTTCCTAGCACAGGTTGGAGTTGTAATGTAAAAGGTGTGTCCATGTTGCATGGCAGGGCCCTTTTTCTTTCCAGTGGTTTGAATTAATGCTCCCAAAGCTGTGAGTTTTGTCTCCTTAATTTTTAGTGTGTCCTCTGCTATTAAATGACACATCCCCCCCACTTCAAATTGATAGGCTCTGAAACTGCACTTTCACTGACTGAATTGTTGTTTCTAGAAAAACAATCATAAAAATACTAAGTAAAAATAATAAAACTTGTTAAAAACTTCATGAATCCACTACCCATACATACAAGTTTTGTAACCCTATCTATTTTCTCTTAACCCAGTACTTCTATACAAAAAATTCCCTTTGTGAGACGTGTCTTCAGTAACAAAAAGGCAGTTATATGTTCCCTAAGCATAAATGATGCAAGTCTCATAATTCAAAATGAGTCTATAATTGTATTTAGCAGGCTGCAGAATGTGTATAATTTGATTTCAGTCAATTGGCATTTCCTACCTGCCTGGAATGGTATCTATAAAAGCATTGCAAACTTTTAGGAATTGTAAGTGAACACAACTTCCTCAGGTGCCTCTGAAGGATGATCAACACTTTTGTTCTTGAAATCCTCATTGGGAGTTGGGATGCAGTTTGGCATCATTAAGCACTTACAAGTATTATTTTCTGGCAATTGGGATTTCTTCAAGTGCTTAAAAATATTAAAATATCAGACAATAGATTTTCAAAGGTGTTTACTGCAATTGAAGCATAAAATATATATAGGAGGTTTGTACACCAAATATGATGCTACCTGATTTGGCTTTATATTGCATCTCTGGACTATACAGTTACATCCTCTACATTTTGAGTAAAACATATTTGCTACCTAGTGGGCAGTGGAAGTCAATTCTATATGCTTGAAGTAATGTGCAAATAAGTCTTTAGCTGATTCAGTAATAATTACATAGAGACCCCACACCCTGGAATAACAACTCTTAGATGTCATACTGAAGAGTAAATACAGAATTAGAAACAGAAAATATTTTAAGAAAATAGTAAAATAGACACCTTTCTCAGTATTGTGGAAAATTAGTCATGTTGGCATTTTAAAAGAATATTTCAATCCTTGTTCCATTCTTATTTCTCCCAGGCACAGTCTAAGCTTATAGTCCTTACTAATTCAAAATCCCATGGATTCTAAATACCTTCATCTAAGGAAAAGAGGGTAAATTCCTTATCACAAAAAAGACTTCCAGGCCCCAGTAAAAAAGAAAAGGTTTAAAATGGAGAAGTAAGTCTCCTTGCGGCATCATATTGCAAATACTTGAATTACAAATTTTCAGTTTTACTTCTAAGTTCCTAAACTATAAATTTGAGAGAAGAGAAATTAATAGTAGGAGAATAACAATAGTGTGCCCAAACCAGTTTCTCAGAACATATTCATTTAGCAACTCTATTTACCTCCAAAATGGATGCCATTTATCCTTTGCAGGTGATATTATAATAAATACTCTGATCATTTTGCAAAGATAAATTAATGGTCATAAGCACCTACTCTTCACAGACCTGCAAGTGAAAAATGGGAGACAGAAATACTTGAAGAGGCACTCTTGCATTCTTTATAATTGTGTCATTGGAAAGAACAGCAGATTGCTAGTATGAAATTCCTTATTTTATGTGGAGCTATGTATGTAGTCATGTGTATACATATATATATGTGTGTGAAATTTTATGAAGCATGGCATTATCAGAAATTACTTGGAATAAGAAATATGGTTATTGGAGGCCTAATTTTAAGTATGCTCTGAATCCATATATCAATGGCTATTATTTCACATTTTCTTGTGCCTTTATCTAATCTTTTTTATTCCTGGCAAAAAGTTCATCTGTTATTTTGCAGAAAGATAGTAGTCAGCTTCTACCTTCCTAGCAGGTCACCCTGGGAATTTTAAATTAATATCTAGTCATTAAACTTTATTTGTAATAAAGTCTCAGATAGGGAAGGTTGTTTGGTGTTTTTTGTTGTTTCATTTTTAGTAAGAAAAGATAAATTTCAGTATTTGCATTATGTAACAGATTCTTCAAAACTTACCAAGAAGTGTTCAAAGTGGAAAGACAAGGGTAAACAATCATCAGTTACACAGTTTACCAACCATAATTTGGCATTCAGTTTGATAAAGTAGTTTTCTACAGTGCAGAGCATTTCATCAATATTCACTCCACATTGAGAGAAGTCTTATCTATATCTGTAATAGAATAGGAGTCCTATTCCTAAGTTTAAATTCCTCCTGCAGTAAGTTTTTATTCAGACACAGAATATATCATTTTTATTACGAACTAGCACATGGACAGATTCTAATCTAATCACACATCATATTGAAAAGTTCATTCTGGACCTTTGAAATTGAAATATATCTCAGCATACTTGTATTCATATGATAAAATGAGTCTGGCAGATTTGGGAGAAGTAAAGATCCTACATATTTTTATACCATCTCCTATTTGCATTTCATTAAAACATGTTAACTAATGACATTGGGATGTAGTTAACCTCAGACAGCTGGCAAGCTACATCATGTGAAAGAGTTGCAAAAAACCTCTGAAAATGATCAAGTCACCCTGTCTTGATGTTGCAGTATGCAATGACACTGCATCCTTTCCACTGAGCATCATTCATAGCATATTGATTCATCATCACAACATGCCATTATAACATTTTTACTTTCCCACCTACCCTTTCCCAACTGCAGAAAAGAACAGAAGAGGGTATTCTCCACCTTACTGTCTTTAAATACCTGCAGTTTTCACATTCTAGCAGGCATAATTATAAGTAAACATGAGTCACAGAGGCTCATATGTTAATGAATGAGTTTGCTCTTGCACTTTTTGCTCGTATCAGGCAGCAGTGGGAAGTAAGTATATATCCTACATTATTAATGCTGTACACTCCAAAACAGAAAGAATAAATTCATGACTTCATGTGAAGAACACTCTGGGGCCCATGAGCTACATGACCAGATTTGTTGTGTGAAAATAGATAAGCAGCTCTAGAGAAGTAGCTTTTCTGTCCTTCCATATTTGTGACTATGGGCACTTTCAAATCAAGATACTTTTAGTGAATCTTAAAGAATGTTTCCAGTGATTAAAGACAACTGCCCAGAGGACCAAACTCTTATTACTAGAAATATTTGGATCATAGCCTACCACTGATTTTAATGCAGAATTTGATTGATTCAGTGAGGGTTCTGTAAGCCATGACCTGTCTTGTGCAACAACAGGAGAAAGAGAGGATCGGTGTTGGGAAATGACAGTATGTTAATCTAGATTTCTGCCAAACGTGCCACTTACTAATGCCTCAAGTAAAGTGTCTTTCATAGTTTGAGCCTGAATTTTGTTATACCCATGTTTATCACAACTCTAAGAAGCTGCACTATGTAGCTACATACCATGTATGTAGTTACCTTAACTTTCAGTCTGCTCATTGTATTAAGGAAGTTTGTTCAGAGCTTTTAGATGCTGAAGCCAGTATACATGAATTACATAAGAATACAAAATACTTAGCAGTCTTGTTAGTTAGCTGGTATGTAGGATGACAGCTAAAACCAAAGAGTTGTTTTTTTTTTTAATATATATGAATTTAAGAGTAGCAGGGTTGAAGCAAAATTCTAATGCCCCCATTTTCTTTCTCTTATTTTCAAGGAATCACTACAGTTCTAACAATGACCACTTTAAGCATCAGTGCACGCCATTCTTTGCCCAAGGTGTCTTATGCTACCGCCATGGATTGGTTCATAGCTGTGTGCTTTGCCTTTGTCTTCTCTGCACTTATTGAGTTTGCAGCTGTCAACTACTTTACGAATCTTCAGACTCAGAGAGCAATGAGGAAGGCAGCCAGGGCAGCAGCACTGGCAGCAGCACTATCAGCAGCAACTGTACCGGCAGAGGACGAGATTGTCTCGGTAATTGCTTGCTTTTCTGATAATAAACATCGTATAGGAAGAGGCAGCTGAAGTACTGAATGCAAAACAATATTAAAGTGATCTTAACCTGAAACAGATTATGTAACCGGATCATGTCTATTTATCAAAGACATTGTTCTTATTTTGGAAAATGAAAAGACTTCATTTATTCATAGTTTATTTAAATTTGAGATATGATTTACTAGAGAGATGTTTATTAGGTAATATATTTAAGGAAAGCCATTAGACTGTTACCCATAATACTTCTCTTGAGCAATGCTGTAGGCAGTGTGGTCAGGCAGCTGTGGTTCTCTCAGTATGTCTGCAGAATTTGTAGGACACTGTACAATGGAATGAACATGTGCATTGGCCAGATGATTATGGGATCACTGTAGTACACTGGTACATACCATAAGTGGGTCATCTGGAAGAAGAGGAATTAGCCTTTACATAAACTTGGCATCTGTTACTTTCATAAAAAATCTGTGTTGGTGGAAGCTTGGGGAAAAACATAAATGTAAAGATTAAGGATAGATTTTACTACATGCGAAAGACAGGAGGGCTTTCTAGTATCAAAAAAAGTATGTCAGAATTGCTTGTAAATATTATTCCTTACATCTCAGTCTAAGTAATTAATGCTGTCTCACAACATATGTTAATATATTTATCACTATAGCCCTCCTGTTTTCAAAATCAGTTTTACTACCACCACATTTCCCTTTTTGAGAGGAACAGCAGAATTTGACCTTCTGCAAAACCTTTGAGTCTGTAGTTGAATAAGGAAGTCAATCTAAGAACTATTGAATACCAGGGCAACACCTTACTCACCATATAGTCATTTTTCCACATTTTCTTATATACAACAGTTAAAGTTATAATATTTAGGTATATTCAAACCGTTAAATTCATAATTGATTAAGTTCCATATAATAGCGAAACCAAAGCTCCACAGCATCTTGCTACTGGTCCTCATTGGAGCTAATCAACAAATGTTCTTCACTTCAACTGGGAAGCATTGTGCTTGTAAGCCATATTGTATTTTGCTTACAATTTTTTTTAATATTGAAAAAAACTGAAGACATTGTAAGATACAATAAAATAAAGAAATGCATTTTTTCACTAAATATATAAATGCAGAAAGAAGCAGATCTTTATACATTATAACTCAGAACCACAGCTTTTGTGTTTGTTTTTTAAATCGCAGTTATATAAAGAAAATACAAAAGAAACTAAAAAAAATGTAAAAGGAGTTGGAAGCAAATGTTTGCAGAAACTTGCACTGATTTTAAAGTGACAGCAGAAAGGCTGGCTTAGTTTTGGCAATATTTGCAATGTTCATATCTACATTTATTTTAACTAGTAAACTTTTATAATTACATTTAAACCTTACAAAAAACAATGAGAGGAAAAGAGAGTATGTATTTGCCAATATTTAGGACATACTTCCCCTGTCCCCAGTATCATGATATTTGACTGAGAAGTACTCTGGACTGAATGAGCAGGACATTGCAACAGTAAAATAGTGTAAAATAAGAAAAATACTATTAAGACTGAAGGAACTTTAAAATGTACTAAAGCTTCATTTTTATTCTTTTATTGACTTTTTTTTGAGGGCAAGCTATCAGAAAAAAAGCCAAAGAGATCACTTGGCTTTATGTAGCATGAGGAAAATATTGATAACTGCTACATAATGAAGAGGAATAGCTCTGATCCTTCCTACACACACTTCCTTATTCAAGTTTGAGTTAATCATAGTGAGGTTTCCAAGAAGGGGGGGGAGCTATGATTGTGGCTCCTCCAGTACTTGTGGGTGAGATTTACATGGTCTCTCTATCACTGCAGACCAAGCTAAACACAAACTACAAAATTGCTGTTGAACAAATTAATAAAAGAAAAAGAAAGGAAAAGACTTCAAGTTTCTTATCAGCGGCTTCAGCCACAAACAAGCACAGAGCCAAACTGAAGACACAGCTTCCTCATTTTGTAAATATTTACTTGTTAGCTTTTCCAAGTAAAAACAAGCAAAAAATAAGCATCTAGGAATAAAATAAATGTCTATGAAGTACACTGCAACCATTTCCTCAAGAAAATTATTTACAACTAGCTAATGACATATAGATTTAGAAGAGTAGTAAACCTCATCACATCAACATCCCAAGGTAAATTCAGTCTCCAAAACAGCCCACAGTGTCCACAAAATTCTATAGTCCTGATCTTGCTCAAAGCTCATATTATCCAAGACAGTAATTTTCAAGCTCTATAAGTCCACCACTTTTTTCTCACAGGACCAGTTGTCTATGAGAACCCACCTCTGCAGTAATAGAAAAAGCAAAATCATTGAGATCATAAAAACGAAGGGTGCTTATAATTGAAGGAAAGACTATATAGTCAAAATGTCTTCTAGTATAATTAACTGTTGGATTTAAAAGGTCCCATTCCAGAAAGGCATGCTGGGAAAAAGGAGTAATTACAGGATAAAAGATTTTAGATAAACCTTTTTTTTTCTTTTTATTTTCTTTCTTTTTTTGTGTGGTGAAGGTAAAGGGGGAAAGAACTTTTGTATGTTGTCACATAGATGGATATACTGCAGTCAGTGATATAATTTCAGCTGAAGCAGACCTGAACTAGCTAATCTGAATGCTAACAGTGTAGTTAGCACAGGCTAATTGTGTGAGTATATGACCATTTCCTCAGGATTATCATCCTCTACTGAGCTTTGTACTTCTATAGTTACATTACTGGTCTTAAGGCAGTTATGTTTAAATAAGGCACACAGGATAATACTCAGTTTCTTTCTTATTGTAGATTTAAGAGCTGTTTCTGAGGTCCTGATTTCCCTTTTGTTGCCCCATGCCCCCCAACTTGTTCCATTTGTTTGCCTCTAAATTCTTTCATCACTTTTCCTTCCAGATTTTTCTTTTTTTGTTTGCTACAATGCCTAATTCTTATTCTTTACCCCTTGCATAATTCATCTTACCTCTCCTGCTCTTCTTTTTGCCTTTTCTCCCCATTTACTCTGCCTCTCTTCTTAAAATGTTGTTTTCTAATTCACTAGGGAAAAAAATCTATTAGAATGCATGTCTTATACATTAAAATGTTTTTTTAACTGTCTACTTTATTTGATTTTTAAAAAAGTAATCAAAATCTTTCTCTTCTCTCATACCCTGGGCTTTGGTACTTTTTCTTTTCTAATCTGTGATTTTTTTTTTATTATTTCTTTTTACTCTTTTAGATAGGATAGTTAAGTTTTTCATCCACTAGTAATGCTAGCATTTTTATTTGTGATTTTTTAAGTGGATGAAAGTTGTCAGAATTTTAGGTATATGAAAGGGCAGGTATAGGATGAAGAGTAGTGAACAGTATGCATTTGCATACTGTCTTCTGCATTTATAGAAGTCAGATGGTATTTTTACATGGAGAAAATTTCTGAAGATTGTAAAGGTTTACTTAGCTTTGGGGAGTCCATTTGTAAAAATGAAAGTGAAAAAGTGAGATGTACTTATGTGAAAATTTTCATGGCTATACAACAGCCAATGGAACTTTGGTACTGGTAGCAACATTAAGAGCAACAACATAGACTATATGTTTTTAATAATCTGTTATCTTAAATTGCCTGAAGAATGGCTAAAGAACATTGTGGGAATAACCTTAGGCTGTCTGAACTAGTACTTTCTGTATGACAGGAGATGCATGCTCCTGCTTTGTGTAAGAGAAGCCCAGGGAGACAGTTTTGGTATAAATGAAAATTCAAAGGAGTTATAAAACAGCCAGTTAGAAGCTTTTGCTGCTTGAGTGAGGGCCTAAACTCATCCAGATAAACATATTTACAGAATATAATCAGGTTTTTTTTAATTCCAAATTAACTATGCTTCCTGAAAAAAAAAAATCAAAAATCTTTCAAGATACTATCAAAAAGCCTCCTTCCCCCTTCAGTCTACTTAATTTTATTTAAAATCTTGCTTTATTCAAATGAACAAAACTTTTTCTCAAGGGTTTTTATATTGTGGCCAAAAAGCCTGTACACTCAGAAAAGAAAGATGGCAAAAGAACAAATTCTGCTCTACTGTACTAATGAAAGTAGGAGAAACTCTGCTCAAGTCATTGGACTACACTGGTTTCAGTAAGAGAGACAATGGTCCAACTATGTTCTCAGTTAACTGATGACAGGCCCAGTGTGCCTGTTCTGGTTCCAGGAAAGCCACTCTATTTACCTCAGTTAACTGAGAACAGAATTTGGCTTGCTCTTTTTGTCAGCTGCAGGCAATCCCTGTGTGAAATACAAAACTATAGGTGTTCCACTCCAAAATATGATGGCAACAAGCTGAGTAGTCATCTGGACCCTGACAGAAACCTGTTTTATTTGTATGGTGACCAAGCTTGTTCTAGCATGTCAAAACCAAACATATATATACGTATATATAAAAAACATTATGGCATTTAGCTTTTTAATCCATTTCAAATGTGTATTTTCTATATCAATCATGTTGTTTCATCATTATGGCTTCCTTTATCCAGGAATATCCCAATACTGGAAGTTGCAGGGGAAAGGGAATTGGTGATACTGTCTAGAGTGCACCATTTGAAGTAATGCTGTGCAAGATGGTCAGGGAGTACACACCATGGATCAAAAGACATCCTTTCCCTGTGAGATACTACATGTAAAAGACAAAAGATTGTTACAGGGTGGTAGCTCAATTACAGTTGTGTTCTAAAAGACCTGTTGTTTTAATAGAAAACAGCACTGAGCAGTGAAATACTGCTGGGAGAGCTTCCTTCTCCTTACAATAGCCCTGTCCCTGTGTTTCAAAATAACATGGCCTGGGCAGAAAAGCATTCTCATTCTCTTTAATAACCCTGCCCAAGTGCAGAGCAACTGTTTGTCACTTCAGTATAGAGGATTTAGTTTTCTGTAATTACGTCAGAATATATTGAGTATGTTTAATGAGTATCCTAGTGTTACTGAAAAGAGGGCACTTCTATTTGGATTATCAACAAGCCTTTATGAGATCATCCTAGAAACAGCTATATGCATTAAAGTCTTGACTGAGAACATGGCACTTTCAATCGAATTAGGGAGACCTTCCTGCTCCTCCACAATTGCAGATTATCAAGTAGACTATTAAAAACAAACAACAACTTTCAATTATATTGACTTTTTGTCATCCCAACAGGGAAAGTAGATGCTGATTATTGCGTTCTGCCTGAGTTAAATATTTGTCTGATTGACAAAGCCAATGCAGGTCAGTAAGGAAGGTTTGGAAATAGCTGATATCATTCACAAAAATAGAAAAATTCAAGATTAATTTGATTTAGACATTTTTTTGGTCAACATTGAAGTCTAATCCCAATACCTTTTTTGCAGGGGGGCAGTAAGAACAAAATAAAGTAAGTTAAATTATAGAAAAAAAAACCCAAACAAACCTCTCTAGTGCTGTTTGTGCAATTCTGTCTCATTTAGACACTCAAAGAAGTAGTTTCTATATGCTGCAGAAATTTAGCAAAGTAAATGTAGAGACAGGGATTGTTCTGGACTGACACTGATAAGTTTAAGAGCCGAACATGACTTCGAACATTTAATGCTTTTTAACATAAACACATATTTTGACAGAGGCTCTGTGCTAATTATATGATTTTTCTGATATGCTACGTATAAATGTTAGGAAGAGACTCTACCATAGTACATTCACATTGAAAACAGAATGACTAGAGTTCCAGTCTCTGCTCTCCTTAGTGCTTACCTGTTTTATATGACAGCAATTTTAATACAATGAGCATGGTATATTTTTCAAAGTTATGCTTTCTGCCTCTAATGGCTCTTTAGATTTTCCATGCAAAGTAAAACAGCTTTGAAGTAATAAGGTAACAGCCTCTCCCCCTAACCGCCTTCACCTGATGGTTAGGCTATATTTTGAGAGGTGAATTTCAATCCCTGAAGGTTAAGAAAGAATTTGGACATGGCTTTCCCATGCTCCAAGTGAGTAATTTAACCTAAGTGATTTAACCCTTTTACTAGGGGTAAAGCACGAAAAAAACAAATTTATATGTTATTCCTCATAATATGCCTAGGAAAGGAAACTTAGAATTCCTAAAGAGATGCCTAAAGCTAGGACTATTAATGATTTCTAAGCTATATTCAGCTTTTAATTCTGCAGAACGCTGTTTATAGATGTTTGCAATACATATTTTTTGAATCAGATCCCACAGATGAGCTTTGCAAAGAAATGTCTAAATTATAGGTTATAATGAATCTCTGGCACGAGATGGATACTTAAACTGCACAGGACTGTAAAGATTGAGGTACTTTAGTGCATGCCTAAAAGGAGATCTTACATAATGTGGTGAACTTTCCTGCTGCAAGGTGCTGCATACGGATTGTGCAGTAGCTAAGCAGAGTTTTTACGGATCACATTGTTGAATGTAGGGGCTAATCTATGCTTAACTCCCTCTTTTGGAACTAAGTCACTAGCATGTGATTTTATGTGTATAATATGAATGGTTGAAATTACTCAAACTGTATCTACTAATGAGATGGGCAGGGAAAAAGAATGTTATATATTTAATTTAGTATTCTGCCTTGTATAAACATTGAGTTTTAGTTCTAGAGGTTTTTTTGTTTCTGGGTTTTTTTCATGTGTTTTGTGATGTCAGCAAAGTTCAATATACTTAATCCAATAAATTATAATGAAAAGGAGGAATAACACATTTAGAGTGAAAAAAACTTTTAAAGTTTATTCTCACGAACCTCTTTTTACTGCATTGCCCAGAAAAAGAGACATAAGTGAGTAAAACAGAGATAAGTAAGGACATACAGATATTCATTTGTTTAAAGTTAGCCAGTATCTGAGTGCATACATAAGATACTCATGTTACTGCTAGGTCATAAACTAAACTGATAGTGAGAATATGTATTTGCAGTACAAAGGAACAGAGAACAGTAGAGAATTTTACAAATATGAATTACAGAAGTCTCTTAAGGAAAAAAAACATAAGAACAAAGTGTATTCATAAATCACAGTTAGCATCCATATAAAAATCAGAAAAAGCAGAGAAAGAATTCCGTTTACGCCAAGGTTATATATGCTGTATTTTTTTACATCTGGAAGCCAAGCAATTTGCTGAGAGCCTCCTGAGATATTCTGAGCATAAGCAAATTCTAGTGATATTGATGAGAGTTGTGAGAGAGCAGCACCTTTATAGAGAAGATGAGACTGCTTTGTGAGAAGAGATGCTTTGTGAGATGAGACTGCTCTGCCCCTGTACTCAGCACTGGTGAGGCCGCACCTCGAATACTGCGTTCAGTTTTGGGTCCCTCACTACAAGAGAGACATTGAGGTGCTGGAGCGTGTCCAGAGAAGGGCAACAAAGCTGGTGAAGGGTCTAGAGCACAAGCCTTATGAGGAGCGGCTGAGGGAACTGGGGTTGTTTAGCCTGGAGAAAAGGAGGCTGAGGGGAGACCTTATCGCTCTCTACAACTACCTGAAAGGAGGTTGTAGACAAGTGGGGGTCAGTCTCTTCTCCCAGGTAACAAGTGATAGGATGAGAGGAAATGGCCTCAAGTTGCACCAGGGGAGGTTTAGACTGGATATTAGGAAATTTTACTTCACTGAAAGGGTTATCAAGCACTGGGACAGGCTGCCTAGGGAAGTGGTTGAGTCGCCATCCCTGGAAGTATTTAAAAGATGTTTGGATGAGGTGCTTAGGGACATGGTATAGTGGTGGTCTTGGTAGTGTTAGGTTTACAGTTGGACTTGATGATCTTAAAGGTCTTTTCCAACCTATACGATTCTGTGATTCTGTGAGCTTTCTAGGGGATCAGATAGCTGAGCTGCAAAAGCTTAATAGAAGCCAGACTGTACCTTTCTAGCTCATATACATACCAGTCTTTGTCTAGTCCAGTTTTATGGTATCTCACATTAAACAGTGATCTTGCAATCTGTTCTGTGTCACTGGGTAGTCATATGTAGTGACAATTTTAATTGCCTGATGGGACTAACATTCCACATGAGTGCAAGAGTACTCCTCTGAATTAGGATTCAGTAACTTAACAAAATTCATTATTTCATTATGACACAGTGTGCCATGCCTAGGCTTCTTGTTGCTCTTGCTACTTGTAAAACAGTCCTTACTATGTGAGTCACTGGCTGTGTGAACTATGCAAAATAGGCTATTCATTCCTGCTTTCTCTCTGTGTTTTGCTAAAATTTCATCATGTCATTGTAGGTAATCTTTGTCAAAAGGAAAAGTTACATCTAAATATAGTAGACAAATTACTGTAGCTGCTGTTCAGATCTCAAGTGTAGTAAGAAACTATATGGTTTCCTCTTGCCACCTTCTCCTCTTGGTTTAGCAGTGAATTCCAATGAAAAATACGAGTTGCGGTTCCGGGGCAGCAAGTCTGGTCTACAGTCAGCTACCACACTGAGAAATATCTTCATTACACATCTGAGATAAATTTGGACTTAGAATGCCGTATCCTGGGTAGTGGTATACAAGAAAATAGTCTTGACCCGACTTGCTGGATAGGCACACAAGGGTGTTAAAAACAGTGTAAAGAACTACTCAGGGACTTTCTTAATGATTTATATCAATTCTAAACCATCTCCTCAGCAGGTGAAGAGCATGACAAAAAACTGGCTTTACTGAGACAGTAAAATGCACTGGTCCTTCCTGAATATTGGAATAGGCTATTTTAGGTAATGATAAGTTATTAATATCACTCCATTTATAGAAACGGACCTAAACTGGCCCCAAAGTGGGAGCATAATCAAGTTTGTTAGTGCACTCCTCAAGTTCTGAGGACACACTGATTCCAGATCTTCCTGTCTCCAACTTGAGATGAAATCACATTGAGATAATCCTCCTTCTATAGCAATCCTCCTTCTATAGGAATGAGATTTAATAAATGTTATAAATAAAATAACAACCAGGATTACACTTTTCCAAGTGCCTATTCAGATGATCACAATGATTGACTACCTCTACGTTCTAAATATGTTCAGTACTGAACATCATCCACAGACCATATGCTACATCTGTTCTGCCTACTATTAACTCCATCACCTCAGTACAGTAACTCCTGATTCATGCTTGAATGATCCAGAGCAGAACTTGACCCACCTTATACCAGAACATTGCAGATAAAAAGGGCTAAGGTTTACCTTAGCACTAATATTTTTAGGAACCACTCATTCTCCACAAAAGGTCAAGCTATCTTGCAGTAAAGCAAAAAACAAGCTACCTTACAACTTCTACAATTCAGTTCAAAGCAGGGCATACAAGGAAAATGGACTAGAATAGCAACTTGAATGAAAGCAGTAGCCCAGGCTCGGTCAGTCAGTCTGTTTATAGAGTGGGATTATTATTATGATTAGCACAAGTGGACATGGATAACCCTCTTTCTGTTTCTGTGACACATCTGTAGATCATCCTCCATTTAAATCTGTCTATTGCTTGCTGTGTTACTGGGAAACACAAACCCAAACATCTGTGCTCCAGATAGGCACAGCCCCAGAATATGAATGCCATTTAATATCCATTAAAAACGTTATACTAATCATTTAATATGTAGATGGCAAAGAGGGAGAAGGAGAGCTATGGCAAGTTGGAAGTGTTGATGGGTTGTGGGGGAAGAAAAAGGGCAATAGGTAAGAGAGATACATACAGAAAAAGCACTTTTATTCTTCTTTTTTTTTCACATAAGGTGGTGTCCTCTCCACCTGTTACTTAGACTAAAATCAGGAGGTTTTATGTGAGGAATCCAATCCATGTCTCCCTAATTTCAGTTGGATACCAGTCCACTCATCCATGAGCAGAACTTGGCATCATGTTGTAGCAACATCACTTGTTCTGATACTCTGGCAGTAACACGGACCACTAAAAGGATAGTTCCTGTTGTAACTCTGTTTTAAGTCATACATGAGATATCAGGTGTGTTGAGCTAGTCTTTTATCTAAAAATTGTGGCCCAGGTACAAGTATAGGCAATGTATTTGGAAAAGAAAAGGAAAAGAAAATTCTTCTTTTCCTTTTAATGACCCCATCATTTATCTGATGACTAAAATCTGTTTCCATGCATAGAAATCCTGCAAGATAAATCCCAAAACTGCTGACAGTGGGCTACATTTAAGTGAATCATTGTCACTAAATCAATCCCAAAGAATGACTTTGGAAATTGCATATCTAACAGAATTTTGCTACCTTAAAACCATTCAAATGTTATTATTCCATGTTACAATCGAGATATATGCTGTTATATCATATATTATTTACATTGTCTAAGACTTCACTCATCAGCTTCAGTCATTCGGTCATCTAGTTCTGCTGACCAAAAAAGCTGCTTATTCAAACCCAAGGATAGCTGCATACGTTGTACAATTTTGTGCACAAGATTTTTCATCAATAATCTGGAAATAAGTTTTGCAATCCTTTTTTGATGAAGCTTTAGACTTAATCTCAACTAAAATGTTGTATGTTAGCATTGCTTTTTAGAGTCTAAGGTATTTCTATTGTTCCCTATTAACAGGAAACTTGAGTACTTCATATCAAAACAATAAAAAACAACTTGACACTCTAGGCATTCTTCTGTATTTTCTCAGCCATCAGACATCTTATGTCTGCTGCCATGCATCCACATTACTAATGGTAGTCCTAGGTAGTGGCAGTAGCAGCAAGGTTTTTGAAAATTTCATCCCACTTGATACTACTGTGAAAGTACTGATATCCATTAGAGCAGGCTTAGAGCCTGTGGTAGATCCTATTCCTAAGCTGTTTCTGCAAGGAAGAAATCTATTAGTTCTACTCTTGTGAAAGTAAAAAAAATGGCAACTTGGCTACAAATAAAACCGGGTACATAATGAATATACATGTCAGCCTAGCAACTAAGAGGTAAACTCTAAATGTACCTAAGGTCTGGCTAAATTTTTAAGAGTTTTCATACAGCTTTCTGAAGAGTAATTGGACCTGGCTAAGGATATCACACAAAATATAAGAGTAATTTGGTTTCATTTTACCATAAATCCCATAAGTCCCATTACAGTTAGGATGAGTATTTGCTTCAGTTGTATGCATGAAACTGCTGCGGGAATGATGAGATATATTTGAAAATGAAATTTCATCCTAGATAAAACTACAGGACAATTTAGCATTCACGTCTTCAGCACCTGTAAAGTTAGTCCATTTCCTTTTGTGCAGCAGTTTTCTAGTTCATCAGTAGCTAGTTTGGGGACTAATAACAGTGTGACAGCTTGACTCCATTAAGTGAGTGTTTACCAAAACTCATCAATGGGCTCCCACGGTTAAGACTGCACTTGAGCCAGCCCATATGTGCTATTTTGTTTAAATTTGATTCATATCTACATAAACTTCAGTCATACGAACATATTGCAAGTTAGATACACCATTACCTTCTTTTAGCGCCATCTTTTCTTTTTCTTTCTCTCTTGTAGCTTCCATTTATTACCATGTTAAAAATATGGAAAGCACATATTTTTTATGTTTTTACAGCAAAGCTTTAGGCCACAAATGTACCTCCATATATTTGCATTATTTTGTGATTTTCTTAGGTTGCTCTACAGTAGAGAAGCAGCAATAAAATCAGAAAGTTGACTAAAAAGGTGGAGAGAAGCCTAATGATCACAAAACCTAAGATTCTGTATCCAAAAATCACTCCTTTTTTGTGTCTCCTTTTTCTTCCACAGCATTCTGACTCCAACTGTAACCTGAAGAAGCGAGTAAGCTCCGTAACGTCTGAGGCAGATCAGTCTCCTGAAGCCAGCATAATATCAAATAGAGCGTCCCAGTGTCAACCAGTGTCTGTTCCAGGGGCTGCTCCACCAGCCCCACCACCACCTCCTATTGGAGGCACAAGTAAAATAGACCAGTATTCTAGGATCCTCTTTCCAGTGGCATTTGCAGGATTCAACCTGGTATACTGGGTTGTTTATCTTTCAAAAGACACTATGGAAGTGAGTAGTAGAATTTCTGAATATTTGCTTATAATATGTAATATATTTATTGACCAATATTATTTTAATTGTTCATTTACTCTCGCAACTCCAGTTAATCAGTCCTTCCTGAGGAAAGTTACTGATAATAGCTTTCTCTAAAAAATCAGCTGTGGCTTCCAGTAGTAGTGGCACCCAGTACAATGCAGAAAGGCTATCTGAAGATGAGAAATGTAAACACTCATCTGTATGCCATGTTGCACTGAGCAGAACACATTGTGTAAGGCAACGATGACGCCATTCTCAGCAAACAAACTAATCTTAAATCTTCCATTTCTTGATCTTCCTATCTGCAGTAAGGAAAGGTAGAATTATCTGTTGAAGCAATGCAGTGAAGGAGATAAGAACTTTAATATCTCCTAAGGTTTGCTCAGTGAGGTAATAAGATAACAGTCTTCCCAAGAAAGTTTGTTATTCATTCTAAACATTTATCCATAGTGTGAAGAATTGACAACTGCAGCATACAGTTTGTGAATCAAGAGTCCTTGTTTTTATACATTTTAACACTGATTTTTCCTGTTTCTTCATATAGCTGAACTGTTTTGTGCAGATAAAGCTGCTAAATTCTTTAAGTTTGTTTGAAACAGGCAGAGAGTGATCATGTCTTTAGATATCCATGAAGTCCAGAAGAGATGTGTGCGCTGCAAATTGAGCGTGTCTAGGATAACAAGTCAGTGATTAGTCATTAAACTTTAAGTCTTTAATGCTTTAATTCTCTAATTTTTCCCTTTTGCCTAAATACAGCTAATGGTGTCCCATTTCCTTAGTAAAAAATATATTCATTTGCCTCGTTGCCATAGAGTTTTTGAATCTCACTGTACATTGCAGTCAATATGATTGGTACATTTAGCTTTATTTAGGACAGCTAGAGAGATAATGATGGTATTTAGATAGTACTGAGTGCACAAAGTCCCTACATCAATAAAAACAGAGGCTGGCAATCTGGTATGAGTGGTGAGCAGATTTTACCTTTATTTCCTAGATTAGAGGTAAAGCAGGCCAAGGGAAATTTCATGGACAGCCAAGAGATGTTGCAGTTCAAAGTAACAAGACGGTGCTGATCAGCTGATTGGTGGCATCTTGCCTCTGCTTGAAGCAGAGGCTACTAGCCTCTAATTTTGCTGATTTTTGCTACTAGTATGATCTGGAAAATGCTGTCTCTCAAAGATGGAGTGTGCTGCCAAGTAGCTTATATGAAATCAGGAGAGCAGGAAGATAGGAGGCACTATCTCTTACAAATGTTCCTGCAGATGTCTCTCTCAAGAGGTCACAGCTGCTAACTCCTGGCCACTCAAAATCTGCCCACTGCTAAATTTAGCATTTGTGCCAGAGTTACTGATCCTGCTATTAAAATATTGACTATGTGTGCAAATTACTTATCTCAATCAGAGAAGGGAAGTATCAAAAAAGCTCATGTATAATCATTACAGCTTCTGTTTAGAAGCCAGTTCCTCAGCTTGTGTAGCTTGCTTAAGTCCAGTGATTTCATTCAACCATTCACATTTTGGATCTAGAAATATTTGGAACATAGTTGCTGTTTCCCTTGGTAATGATGAAATATTTACACTGAACCTTGTATATTAATAGTTATATTAGAACTAGGCTTTTAAAATACTTCTAAAGTCTAGGACATAGTGCTGACTGTAAATATTTTTAAAATGCCACTTTTTCAAGCTCACAAATGTGCTCACAAACTCGGAAATTATGTTCTGTAGTAGCCTTATAGAATGACAGAAATCCAGCAGCAAGATTTAGAAAACAGAAGAGTATTGACAGCTGGGGTGTTTTGAATTATGAAGAATGTAAACAATTATGTGAAATGTTGATGAAGCTCTTCTTCATAAATTACATTTTTCTCTTTGTGTACTCAATTGTAGCTAATAATGATTGTGATATATATTGCTAGGTTTCTAATTCAGTATGTTGTATCACTTTACCAGTTGTTACTTTCAAGGAAAACCAGGATTATTTTTGCTTTAAAAATATATTAAAAATATGTAAGCCTGTCCGTTCAAGCAGAGGAGATACAAAAGTCAGGTGAGCAAAGCATGGCATGCTTCAAGGCCAGTTCAACTCTATCACAAGCTCAAGCCCAAAAGATTAAGTATTGGTACAGTATTATTCAGTTAAGAAATTTAACTTCATTTAGAAAGTGCATTTTGTGCAGTATTTCAGGTATATTAGCTTTTCTTTTTTGAGTTACTTCTTCGAGTTCATTTGGCTTTTGTTTATAAAACAAAATAGAAAAACAAATCTAATCAGCTCATTGAAATAACCAAATTTGCTGTGCACAAGTTCCTGTATGGCAGCTTTCTAGGATTTTGATTAGTGTAGTTTGGAGCGCAGAACATCATTCACCAAAGTCTGTCATTGTGGAGCTTCCTAAACCAAACAGCTACCTACTGTCTTTGGATGGTGCATATAGAATAAATCAAGAAGCTTTTCATTAATCTGTTTGTAGAAGCAGGCTATTAGCACTGGAATCAAAGGTAATCTTCAACTCATATCATTATCTTCTGGCCAGAGTCTTCCTTTGACTTTGAAAGAAGCACAAGAATCATTTTTTACTTCACGTTCCGGATTCAGAGCATCAGCTAGAATGAGCAGCCTTGTTAATGTAATGACACAGGGTTGCATGAAATAAGACGCTCTCTCCTATGCTGTTTGGTAGGATGTCTGTGCACTACTAAGCAGTTTTCTTATGGCTTAAGTAATGGGCCATATGTTACAGAAATGAAGAAGTCATTCTTGTGTATTGTATCTGACAATATTTATAAGAACCTTGGGGCTTGAGTACTTTTCAAAGTGCTCCTTGGAGTACCTTTTTCTTCCCCCTCCATTTAGTAATTTTCTTTTTGTAAGACTTCAGGTTAATCACCCTTTCTCTTACTATACATGTAAACTAAGAGTGTGTTAATTACACAGAAATTTTAGGCTTTGGAAATTTGTATAATGAAGAAGGTGTTTCTAATAAAATGTATGCCTTTAAACATTTGAATATTATTTTTCAGAGCAGCCAGGATTGGGCAGATAGCAAAAGTATCTTAGACTGAACTCTGTATTTGTACTTCCTTATATAATGAATCAAGTCCAGCTCAGCAAACCGGGAAGTTTAGTAGCAAACTTTCATTGTAAATTAATCTTTTGCTACGTTTTTAAGCAAAATAACAGCATTCTCTGAATGAAAAAATGAAAACAAAAAATTCCAAGTTGAAATTAAGTGCTTCAACTGAATGCTTTTTATACGTGGATGGGGATAAAATTATCTTCTAGCCTTAATATTTATTTAAATGGTTCTATTCTCCATTGGAACAAGTGGGAAAACATTCAGCAGCAGTCATCCACCGTGCAACTTGATACATAAAAGATATTTCAATGTAAACTGGTTTGCATTGTGGAGTAGCAATAGCGTTGCAGGATGACAGTTATATTGGTACAAGTATAGAAATGAAGCTAATATAGTTCTATGCCTGCATTTTGCTAGACAGCATGTTATTAGAACCTAATATAACCAAAGGACAACATAAAAGTAGAAAAAAGGAGGTACTTGAAAATATGTATATGAAAGAATCCCCAGTTGAAATTACAGATGCCAGTTTTTAGACCACAGAAAATGCTGATACTTGTATAAGTCCCCCTTTCTCTCAAAAGGTTTTATAACTCTAATGCTGACAGATGCTTTACTATAGCAATATCACTGTGCTGTTTATAATATGAAAAAAGTAAAGCATTAGAGTTACTCTAAGAGGACTTACTCCCTCACTACATAAGGTCAGTTTGTAATTAATTTAGATGGAAAGTTTGAAGATGTGACATCCCCATGATTTGTACATGCAAAATGGAACAAGCATATTTCTGTGGTGTGTGTTCTTCTGTAGAGTACAGTAATATCTGCCATCCACAAAAAGCTCCATACAGTTACAAACAATACACATTTGTCTAGATTAGCCAAATAGATAAGTTCTTGAAAGGAGAACAAAGTTATCTAACAAATGAGAAAAAGTTGTTCTACCTTTTTATTTTGTCATACAGCATTTTTTTGGCTTTGTTTTTGGTTTTAAATCTTGCTAAGTTCTTGAGCTGAATACTAATTTATGACAGTGACCTTGGTAGGTGAATTGCATGCTTAGCTTATTTTAAAATTTGCTTGATTCAGAATGCAAAGAGTGCCCTTTTAATGAGAAGAATACAAGTACTTAGTCTACCTTTGCCATATCATTCACAATGCATATGCTGTTCTCACATCTTCTTACACACCTTCTTTCTAAAGGAACCTGTCTTAATTTTTATATGTAATGTTATATTACAGTTTTTAATTTAATGGAACACAGAATGATGGAGTGAATCAAACTAAAGAAGGATATGATGTTAAAATTTTGATGATAAACTGCAGAAAAACAAGCAGAGGCCAGCTTTTATGCTTGGGAGCAGAGGAAGGTACAAAGTCACTGAATGTGCTAAATGTGCTGAGTCTTGGATATTATTTGGACGCAGAGAACACAGTATGATGGCAGAAAAAGAGTTACATAACAGGTTGAAGAAGAAGACGAGATGCTAATGATGTCAAGTGGGAAGAAACAAGAACAGAGAAAGACGCAAGAACTGGAAAAGTATTTAGCTTCAGTATGTTAATATTCATAAAGCTTGCACTGTGTATTGTTACATCATGTTTCAGTTTAAACATGGCAAAAAAAAAGTTCAGGAGAAAACAGTCATTGACATACATACTTACAGTTGAGCTTTGATGATCCAGGTAATGAACATCAAATTCTAAGAGGATTCTCCCTTGTAGTGCAGTTCTATCTTAAGTCTGCTGAGACAGTTGGAAATCAGGTGGGTTCGTTGGTGAACTTAGTTGTTAAAAACTCATACCTAAAACTTCTCTCTAAACTTTTCTTCCAGTTTTTTGAACCTACTGCAATGCATCTTCGAAATGGCCATCAGTCCAACTGAAGAACAGCTCAAGGTTTCAAAGAAATCACTGAAGGTCGTGTAGGGTTGAAGGGACTTCAAAGGATTTGTCTATCCACAGGTGCTCTCCATTTTCAAACAGGGAATGTTTATATTGGACATCACCTGGAAATGAACTCTGGACAAATCAAAAAGATAGAAACTGCACAGGGTTCTAATACTTTCTTAAGATTTCTTACATGGATTTTACTATAAAAGTCCTTGTTAAATTATTTTGTTCAATTGTCAAAGAAAAGAATGTGCATTTGTTCTAATTCTGTTATAAACAATTGAATGTTTATATTGATATAAAACATCAATACCAGGATCATATTTTTAAAATACAATAAGGATTGCTAAAATAAGCCAGATTCTGACCTGGTATAACTTGGCATGGTTTCACTGAAAGGTTTCACTGAAAGGTTAGGAGCTGCACTGATTTGCAGCACTTGAAATTGACCCAAAATAATGTTAAGGAATCCTATGACAGGGAGCTGCAATCCCATCATGTTTTCATAACCCTTTCATAGAAAAGATGAATAATTAATTCTGATATTCTTTAAGTTCATTTTCATCTCCTTTAATTTGAGACAATATTTAAAAAGAACAAAATATTAAAAAAAAAAGAAATAGAAACTATTGTTTATGTACTTTAGCTGGTTAGTTATGATAGTGTAATTTTTTTTGTTGAGAGCGACTATGGAAGTACAACCAGACTAATAACAAGCAATTTCTCGGCAGGATCTAGAAATGCAGGACAGAGGTGTCGGGGAGTTTTCAAGGTCTAAAGCTGAATAGACAGGAAGATGCAGCTACCCATCAAGCTAAATGCAAACCTCTGGCTCCAGGGAACTTCCTGGAAGCAAGTCTTGATAGCTAGTTAGGGAATAAGCTGCATTTTATCAGCTGATTCTACTGAACTGCCCATAGCAAACTCCCTACAACATTTTTCCAGAGGCAAAGTACTGTCAGCATATTCAGAGTTTAAAGGTAATAATATTTAATTTTTTTGTCACTCTCAACACAGTCACAGTATATTCACCCTTCATCTCCATAATCCTTCTAAGAGTGTAATTAGGAAAAATATGCCTAATCAAATCAAACCCAAGCCAACTTTGTTGCAGGTGTAATGGACACTGGTGGGAGTCAAAAGCACACAAAGAAGTTTACATGCAGCCAAATAAAAATTAAGGACTCCTATCTTGAAATTATTTTTAGTACATTAAAGAAACATGAAATGCTGCATTGATTCAGGAAATTCAGGGTCTTTTGCTTTGTCTAAATAAACATCTTAGTCACTGTGAGAAAATATTTAGGGGCTGACTAATTGACTCCAGTAAGTTGTCAGCTGCTTTATTGGCACTATAACAGTTTTAACTATCTGATGACCTAACTCCAGCTGTTTTCCTCCTCCTATTTCAAGAGGCGTATATAGCTTTTACTAGTGTGGTAGCTGGACTGAACATGTGAGATCACTTTTTGTACTCCCTGTTCTTTAACTCTGAAGAGCTTAGATGGGGACAATTTAGGTAGATTCGAGTCAATAATAACTATTGTTTGCACAGAGATGTCATGTTTGCAATTTGCTTTTCCTGACTGGCTGCAGGCTGGCACATTTGGATGTATTAGTAAGTGCACTGAATTCTTTGTTCATTTTGTTTTGAAACTAAAATTGTGACAATTGTTCCCATTTTCAGCCTTTTTATACTATATTTTTTTTAAATTAAAATATGGACACTGGGCAAATATTTTATAATTTGTAAATACATCTTTTATTTTGCAAAAAGCAAATTGTGCTGTAGGGACGCAGAGGTTATTTTTCAGTATAACTATTCTCATTCTTGCTTCACGGACTAATTTTCCATTTTGAGTACATTAATATCTATAAGAGTTTTCAGAGTACTTTAAAATTGGTTTATGTACAAAATGAAAATAAGAAGCTAAATTTTGTATCTGACCTTTGTTTAAAAGAAACCTAAATATGAATTTTACGGCAGATGCAGAGAGTTATTAAATAGTCACTATTTCCTTAGAGTATAGAATTTCAATGTATAAAATAGAGGTAACTCCTGATTAGGAAGCTATATCAGCACCTTAAAAATGTACTAGCAGCTCTTGGTATTTAACCATATTTTAAATAACTAGCATATTTTAACATGACCACAAAGACTGCTTCTCTTTTTTCAAAGGAGCTTTTCATGTGGAAAAGATAGAGAAGGGGTGGTTCTCCACATCTGTTTGAATGGTAAGAAGGGAATATGTATTTTTCCTGTTACATGCTTTGTAGAGACACAGGTGTAATCAATAATAATGTTAAAAATGTCAAGTTATATCTTAGAATAAATGTAACTATTTACAATTAATGTCAGTTCTTAACAATCCTGATTATGGCTAAACATTAACCAAACAAGCAATACAGTAAAAAGAACAGATAAATATAAAATGTTTTTATATATATGTATATATTTATGTATGCATATATACATATGTATTTCTGTAGAAAATATAAGTAATATGTATTTCCCTAATACAAATTCAAATTAAATTAGGGGATATGGGTTTCTTCCAGTATTTTTGACAGTATTGCAATAGGAAAAGCAGGAGCTAAAGTTGCTGTAAGATAGGAATGTGTATGTGCAAAACAGGACACTGCGAGGGAGAAGACGGGCAGTTACCTTGAGCTATCGCACTCTGGTAATACATTATTCAACATTGACCTAACTTTCTGTGTATCCCAGTAGAAAAGATGCTCTGGTTTTAGCCCACAAACCCCTCAAAGGGACAGAGTGTAGCTTAAATTCATCTTTAGCGTGTTGTGCTTGATCAGAAGTGCAAGAAATGGAAGAACTAAGAACACAATTACAGAATTATGTCATAGTACAGTAGAAACCTTAATTACATATTAGTCTTTATTATTATTGATATGGGGTTTTCTGTCCCCTCCCCCCCCCCCCCCCCCATTTTTTCATAATTTCTAAACCAAATAAAAATCCAGCACTTTTAAGATAAACTATGCAATGGCACACTAGGTCAGCCCTGAGATCATCCACTACTGTGTTCAAAGAATAGTCCTCACCAGAAGCTAAAGCAAGGGTTGGATAAGCCCCGGAAACATGAAGATGAAAGTCCTCAACACTCTTTTGATATGGCGTACTGTCCAGTGTTTTGATATATTGATGCATCCTGTCACGTTACTAACTCAAGGCCTTTCTCTTACACTTACGCAAACAAAATCAGAGGTGACTTTGTCATTGCTTAGTTCATTACGTTCTTGTTTCTCTTCCAGTTCATGACAAGAGCAGCATTGCTCACCTGCCTTCTTTATGGAAGTCATTCTTGTAGGATTTTCCTCTAATCAGTAAGCAATCAAAGCCTTTCAACTCTCTGCATAAATACTGTCTGTCACCTGGCTTTATGGAGAAACCTGTGAAGAAAAATGTCCTTATCCACAGGCAGAATGGGTAGAGACTTGGGGAGTAAACTATTCGGTTCTGCATCACTACTTCAACAAAATCATCACTTAGCCATGACTGGAGTGGTGCTTGTGTACAAAGAATAAAGATCTGCAGTTCATTTCCACACAGCAGTTTGATGCAAGTGATAGCAATTGAATGTCAGCAAAGTATATTGGAAGTAGAAGTTAGTGACAAAGCACAAATGAGACTCAGCCATGCTTTCTGAGATACAAGTCTTAAAACAGAAAGTTTGACCAATGAAGGAATCCAAAGAAACCAAAAGCTTCCACACAATTGTAAAGCAGGAAACAAGAATTCCATACATCTTGAGAGTCCTTTTTTAAAAAAAAAAAAAAAAAATCAAAAAAACCCAAAACATCCTTAATCCTATCCAAACCCAAAATATATGTGATCTTTCAAACACAGATGAGGAAAAAACCCTAACTCTTGTATTTAATGTAGTTATATAAAAGTAAGACAACACAAGTCATTGCAGAACTTCATAAACCATGTAACATGCATTTTTGCTAAATCACTTTGCAACACATTTGGGTTGTTGTCAAAGAGGTCATTAGTTAATGAAAACATGATCTGACTAGCCTATCTTTTACTCCATAAATAAGAGTAATCTCTACTTGTTTTAAGGTACTAAATCCTTTACGTACCTTAAGGAACAAATATGCCTTCTTTAGGCCACATATAGTTACATATTCAAGCACTACTGCAAAGGTTTTTCTCCCCACCTCACACCTGCTTTGTTTATAATAGTGTTTTCATAGAGCAGATAGAAATATTATAATCTAAAACTCTTTACTGCAATACTTGTGTCTGCTATTCCTGTATGTTAAAAAACTTCATTACTATAACTGAATGCCAGCTTTGCTTTGGTTAAAGTTAGGAAATAATCAGCTGGTAGAAACTGACTTTTCTGAGGGCTGTAAACTCAGTGTGCTGATTTAAACTACAGGGAGATGCGGTGTTCCCTCCCAACAGAGATGTGGGGAATTTGATTATGTTATGAGATTTGAAAGTGGGTCTCAGCAAAGTTGTCACAGGTTCTATCTGCATGTGAAACAAATCACAGTAAAAGACAAATACTAAAGCTCAAACGATGCCCTTTATTGTCTGCTTTTATCCTCTACCAAGTGATCTGACTCAACTATTATTTAAGTCAATGGATAACATTTGCAATCTCATCAGGAAATTATATTAAAGAATTGTTAGTTCCATAGATGAGTCTGTGGGGAAAATTGGATTGTGATGGTGAGACAGACTAGAAATTATCAGAAATAGACTAGTTCTTTATCCAAAGATTTGAATTTCACTGGATTGAACTTATTTTAAAAGGCAGAAGTATCTTTCTATGGACAAAGAGATGGGGTTTGGTCAATAAATGTAATCAATGTGCATTCTCAAGTTGTAGTAAGTTATACAATCCTTATGGGCTAAAACTTCCGCCCCTCTCACAGAAGTTTTAGATGAGTAAAAGCTCCTGTTTCCTTTCTGATCCAGTCTTCACATAAAAACCAACATTAATTGCTTTGTACGAGATGTCTGCTTGCAACTCAAATCTGTTCAAAAGTAAAAATAAGTTTTCTTTTTAAACTTCATCAGTTTTAAATTTTACCCAAGTACACTTTATTTTGAAACACTCTTTAGCCTTCTCACTTGTTTTCCTACAGATTTTTGTGATCTAAATGAATCCACTTGGACCGGGGCCTTTTAGAACTGAGCAGTAAAGAGCTATCTGAATAACTGAAGTTTATAAGGTGTTACTGAGTTACACCAGATCAGCTACACAGCCCTGAAAGAGTAGCGGAATAAGTACTGATAAAGAGTAGTTTTAGCATTACGAATACATACATGAGAAACCCAGAGCGCAGCCTCTGAATCACCTACTGATCTATTGAATTGATTCCTGTAGTACATGCTGCCAAGAGCAGGATTTCTCTTTTATTAAGTAATTTAATTCAAAACAGAAAAAAGAAACATGATTACAACAGTAAAGCAAAAAAAAAAAAAAATTGCATTAAATCTGAGCAAAAGCTTGTGAGCAGAGTGGTATGTGATTGGTATATCGTGTCTTCCATGAATGAAAGACATTCCACTAATGGCAGCCAGCGTTCAAAACATGGACTGTGGGCAAGAAATTACCTTATCTTCATATCTGTAACATGCAGACCTAGCATGGTATCCTGGTTTCGGCTGGGATAGAGTTACTTTTCTTTGTAGTAGCTGGTATAGTGCTGTGTTTTGGATTCAGGATGAGAATAATGTTGATAACACACTGGTGTTTTAGGTGTTGCTAAGCAGTGCTTACACTAGGCAAGGACTTGTCAGCTTCCCACGGTCTCCCAGCGAGGAGGTGCACAAGAAGCTGGGAGGGGACACAGCCGGGACAGCTGACCCAAACTGGCCAAAGGGCTATTCCATACCATATGACGTCATGCTCAGTATATAAACTAGGGGAAAGCTGCCTGGGGGACTGCTGCTCAGGGACAGGCTGGGCATCGGTTGGCGGGTGGTGAGTGGTTGCATCACTTGTTTTTCCTGGGTTTTGTTTCTCTCTCTTTTTTTGTTGTTTGGCTTTTCATTACAATTTTTATTATTATTATTATTATTGTTATTATTATTATTATTATTATTATTATTATTATTATTATTATTATTATTTCAATCATTAAACTGTTCTTATCTCAACCCACAAGTTTTCTTACTTTTACTCTTCCGATTCTCTCCCCCATCCCACCGGGGGGGAGGGTGAGCAAGCAGCTGTGTGGGGGTTGGCTGCCGGCTGGGGTTAAACCACGACACGTGGAGAATCAGTACATTTAGTGTTACCTTTGGGTTTTCTGAATCTTATTTCATTTAGTTACATTTCTAGGTAGATTTTGTTTTAAGGCCTAAACTGCTGAATCACAGGTGGAGTAAGACCTTCATAACACTGAATATGATCTCTGTAAAATAGTTCAAAACATTTCACAGTGCAGCAACCATAGAACTCCTCTTTTCAAATTATTACTTCCCAGTTTAAGAAATAACAAGCACATCACCTGTCTAGTCTTGGATTTAAAATCATTCGAACATTTATACTTCAAGTATAATCTGTCTACAGATTGTACTGCATCTGTCTCCCCCAAAAGTCCTTTTCTGATTAAGATGGACAGAGCCTTTGCTGACAGAAGTCAGTGTACCTGTCTGAAAGCTGGAGTCAGACTTCATGCTTTTAATAGTAACTAAAGTTTTTTTCAGGTAGATTTTTAAATCAATATGACAAAGCAGCAAGTTTTGCCCTTACTACTTTAAGGGCTTTATTCTTATGTTACTTCCAACACCATAAAAGTGGAGTAATTCTACTGAAGCAGAATGAGTAAGACCAAAGTGAATGGAAATAACTGAGGCTAACTGGTGCCATATTTAAGAAGCTGTTTTAAATACCAGGTTTTAAGCCTATGTGATAGCTCAGTTGTAATAGTAGTATATTACTTAAATTTAATATGGAACAACCTATTACAAAAAATTACATAAATCCATTTACCATAGATTGAGATGCTTTAAAAAGACCAGCTAAAGAAAAGTAGAGTGTCTACAACTTTCAGTAATTACATGAATTGAGGCAAATGTATCCTTAAATGCTATCATTCGGAATGCCTATTATAGTACTTTTTTTAAAGAATGAAAACAAAACCCAAACCATCCTCTATGTGCCCTATGAAGGCAACATGAGGGGATTACAACAGTGAATAAAGGCGAAAACACTCAGGGGTGCAGGAACTTAGAAGCCAGAAAGACCACAGATGTCTTTATAAGAAACTATATACAGCGTACCTATTTGTACTTCTATTCTACAGGCATACAAAAATTCTGTATCAGAAAATCACTTCCTGTGTTTGAGATCTGTTCATTTACACCTCTTTACAGAGTAGTCACGGCAGTATTATTGTGTGCTTGAAATAAATTAAAACCACTGGGTAAATGTGCTCTATTCAGGATCAATATGCAGCAAACAAAGCTAAACGAGTTTAAAACTCTTAATTCCAGCTGTGCTAGAAGTTAAGATCTACATGACTCCAACATCCTACCTTTATTTTAAGATTGGAAAGTAATTTATTTACTCACAAGATATTGTTTCATTGGGGGCTGATCAAGGAGTCATGACTTTTATAAGTGAGCACCTTAACATCCTGAAATCACCAGGAAAATATTCAGGTCAGTGATGTGCAAACATAGACGTTTTCTCTCTACGAGTTCCATTTAAAGGTGCAGCAATCTCAGAATATCTCCCATGACACCCTCACAAGGAAAAAATAATTCCTGGAGATATAAAATTGAAAAATGTAATTGGAAACTCTTCTGATTTTAGTACTAAAAGGAGAAGGGAAAACTGGGTTTTGTTACTTACATATTTCTGCAAGGGACAGTTTGGCCATTCAGATTATTCAAATAATTGTCATTTGTAACCGTCTCTGAGAAGGCACACTGACAATAACAGACAAATTAAGACCCACATTCACCATCTGAGACATATTCCTTATTGGCCACACTACTCACTTTGCCTTAAAGGCTGAAGAGATGGTAAAGGTTTTAGCATGACTACAGAGAAAATATAGATCAAAGAGCAATTTTTTTTATCGTGTTGAAGGACAGTGGGCCTTCTAGTTCCCTTGCATCACTGGAACAGCAAAAATTGAATAATACCTGGACTTGAGTCCAACGCAAACACTTGCTGCTAAGCGTACTTTAACTGACACGTCATGGTTCATGAAAGCCAAAATGTTACATGAAAATTAGCATCAACAAAATTTTAATATGGAGGTTTTAATATGGAGGGTCCCTGAGTTTTAGGAGTCTCTCTCTGGTCCTTTCTGACACCATGTCATATTAACAAAACACAAATCCTGGTAAGCAGACACCATTCAAGTCAGCACAACTCTGCTTTACATTGTTTTCAGGGAAAAAAAGATTCATTCTAGAGACAGTAAAAAATTTCCTCAGAAATTGTCATGGAATAGTTTTCCTCTGTCAGTTCTCATATTATTCTGCATACATTTCTAGATAGTTAAATAAAAATTCGATAGATCAGGTAAATATATGGCCATCAGTAGCATCGCCACCGATGTGTCATCGCCACTGATATGTCATCCCCACTTAAGCTATTATTAATACAAATGCTTTCCTTAGATGGAACACAGGTTCTTCTGTCTAGGAGGAATTCTGAATAAGGTTTTTATTTTTGTGAAGTGCAGCATGCCCCACACCAAGGCTCAGTTTACATCTGTATGAAGGGACTGCACGAAGGCTGCTGGATGGATTCTCCAGTAGAAAAAAAAAAAGGGCTGTGGATCAGACTCATAGCAAAAGTGGTTCTTGCACTAGAAAGCTTAAGTGTAGAACTGGACAGAAAAATGATCCTGCCTTCCCTGCCTGTGAGATTTTGGTCATCATAGATTAAACCAGAGCATTCATATAAGTTATTTTGTGATTTTATTAAAATCAAAACATTAGTTTTCCAAATCATCTTTTTTCTTCATTTTAATCCTTCTAGCTAAAATGTTTTAGGTTTGGGTCTAAACTGTATCCCCATCCCCACCACACCTTCCCTAAAGAAGGTGGATGATTTTCCACTGAAAAAAAACAAAACAAACCAAACAAAAAACATTCTCCAGTGGACAAAAATTGTTTTTGTTGAAGAGACCACTTTTCCATTGAAAAAGAGTTTCAACAGAAATTAATCAGAATTTAGTTACCTATAATGCATCCCAGATGGAAGACAGTTGGGAAGTAAAAGAAGTGACATTCAAAGAAGTGACATTCAAGGAAGTTACTTCTTTCCTAATGATTGTACAAAGATCAGTTCACAGTGGAATTAGTGACAAAATGCAGGACACACATCCAGAATACTATCCCTAGGATGGCACGCCTTTTATTGTGAAGAACTTTAGAGGGTAGGAACTCCTCTACTTTGAGAAGAGACATTTTCACTCTCACTTGTGAGAATGCAACAGTGCCTGCTGTAAATTTGAAGATGAAGCAAAGAAAATTGACAGCACTCTCAACATTCAATACAGTCCCCACATACCAGATTTAGTGTGCCAACTGCAATGCAAAAATGCACGTGGCCTCCAAAAGAAGAGTGCACACTTAGAGAACCATGGCAGACATCCCAGATACTGCCCGATACAGATACAAAATACAAGCAAGATTGTCAAGAGACTTTCAGAAAGGGCACAAACTGAGTGAACAAAGTACCATGAATGTGCCAGCAATGTAATCTGGTTGATCTAAGGATAAAAAGAGGCAGTGCAGATATTCATGCACAACAGTAAGGAATTATGACCTAATTTCAGAGAATAGTTATAGCCTGCCTTATACAGCCAAAGGTCTTCTGTTCCAGACACTCCCTGGAAGGGAGTGAATGCTCCATTACTGGTGATGAGCTGCTGCTACCTAGGACAAGAGGGGTGTGCATCTACAACTCTCTCACAACTGTGAAAGAAAGCAGCCTCGACTATTTCAGTCATTGAATTATCTTACTGAGTCTGCCTAAAAGTTTCTTGTCTTAGAAAGTGTCCAGGAATGTCCCAGTCCTGTGAAACTGACTGGTTCACAGATTCTTTGGTTGCTGAAGATCACAACAGTTGGTTATTTATTGTTTTTCTGGTTCATTCAAATAAAAATGATAAAAAGAATAACAAACTCCGTTTGTTACTCATTGAGTTATATGGGATACACGTTGCTGTGGCTTTTATGACAAGACTGTAGCCATCACCTGCTATCATCCACTCAAGCCCATGGCAGTCAGTCTCAGCATTTCTTTCTCATTTCTATACAGTGTGGTTTCCAGAGTCTGATTCTCATCATTTCAAGCAGGACTCACAGAATTTTCTTCCAAAACATCAAGGCTATTTTCTTTTATAACTTCAAAACCCCCAAACTTGCTCTACACAATTACTTCACTTTTTTTTTCCACATTGAAAAGTCTTTCTACATGTGGCTGAGTAATACAAATCACTACTTCATGACATTTTTGCAAACTGCTGAGTACATTATTCATTAATATATATTTATTACTGCTGAACCAGCTCTAGAAACAGTGAAACAAGGTGCACTAAGTAGTTTTATTGTGCCTTTTATTTTTATAAAATAAAATAGTTTGGGAGTGTATTATTTTTTTAATCCAATATGCTGTGTTCATTTTAGGGGCAGTGTACTCTTGTTACAAAGCACTTTCACAGATGCATTCCCATGAGGAGCCTGGAAGACTAGCATATCTCCCCAATGGCTATTCTAAAGGTAGAAAAAAAGTATTCCAGAGTACGATGCCATCCGTGTAGCTAAGGGCAGGCAAGTGATCACCCTATGCCTAAATCCCACAGTCCTTTTTGGGCACACAATTCAGTCAAACCATTATTTTACAGTAAGTGCTATGGACACATGTTTTTGCAAAAACATGATGGTACATAATACCAGGATAAGCTAAGGTAACAATCATTACTTTGAGATCTTAAACAGGTCTTTTATAATCTTACTACTAATTTAATACCAATTTGCATCCAAGGCTATTAACATGGTTTTAATAGTACATATTTGTCACATAAAACACTGTTTATGTCCAGCTTAGAATGAACAGATTAGGAAAAGAATATCTACCTCTTTAGTATTATTTAAATATAGTACTATTTTCCTTGGGGAGAGTGAGATGAGTCCTTAAATTTTTATGGCACACACAGTATGGAAAAAAAATTTACATCATTTATTTAGTCTCTATTACTATCTTAACTATTAAAACATGCATTAAAACATGCACAGAGGATCACTTAGGGCCTTATCCAGTCAGGTCTTGAAAACTTACAAAGGTGGTGTACTGGGTTTGTGTGCAAGGTTTTGGTAGTGGGGGGGCTACAGGGGTGGCTTCTGTGAGAAGCTGCTAGAAGCTTCTCCTATGTCCAATAGAGCCAATGTCAGCTGGCTCCAAGACGGACCCACCACTGGCCAAGGCCCAGCCCATCAGCAACAGTGGTAGCGCCTCTGGGATAACATATTTAAGAAGCAGGGGGAAAAACTGTGCAACTGGAGCTGGAGAGAGGAGTGAGAATATGCGAGAGAAACAACTCTGCAGACAGCCAGGTCAGTGAAGAAGGAGGGGGAGGAGGTGTTCCAGGCGCCAGAGCAGAGGTTCCCCTGCAGCCCGTGGTGAAGACCATGGTGAGGCAGGCTGTCCCCTGCAGCCCATGGAGGTCCATGGTGGAGCAGACACCCACCTGCAGCCCATGGAGGACCCCACACCAGAGCAGGTGGATGCCCAAAGGAGGCTGTGACCCCATGGAAAGCCTGAGCTGGAGCAGGCTCCTGGCAGGACCTATGGAGAGAGGAGCCCACACTGGAGCAGGTTTGCTGACAGGACTTGTGACCTTGTGGGGGGCCCACATGGGAGCAGTCTGTTCCTGAAGGACTGCACCCCGTGGAAAGGACACGTGGAAAGGGCCCACATGGGAGCAGTCTGTTCCTGAAGGACTGCACCCCGTGGAAAGGACACGTGGAAAGGACCCACACTGGAGCAGTTTGCAAAGAACTGCAGCCTGTGGGAAGGACTCACACTGGAGAAGTTCATGGAGGACTGTCTCCTGTGGGAGGGACCCCATGCTGGAGCAGGAGAAGAGTGTGAGGAGGCAGGGGCAGCAGGAACAGCATGTGATGAACTGACCACAACCCCCATTCCCCATCCCCCTGCGCTGCTCAGGGGAAGGAGATAGAGAATGTGAGAGTGAAGTTGAGCCTGGGAAGAAGGGAGGGGTGAGGGGAAGGTGTTTTTAAGATTTGGTTTTATTTCTCATTGCCCTACTCTGATTTGATTGGTAATAAATTAAACTGATTTCCCCGAGTTGAGTCTGTTTTGCCCGTGATGGTAATTGCTGAGTGATCTCCCTGTCCTTATCTCGACCCACCAGCCTTTCGTTATATTTTCTCTCCCCTGTCCAGCTGAGGAGGGGAGTGATAGAGAGGCTTTGGTGGGCACCTGGCTTCCAGCCAGGGTCAACCCACTACAAGTTTCTTCAAGAGTTCATTTCTACCTTTTCACTTTTGAATGTTTTGATTAAAATGCTTATGATGTTCCTGTAATTTTTAGAACTTTTACTTTATAGACACACTTGTGTTCATCTGTTGTTTCAGTGTACACAATTAAGCAATGCGTGGTTTATTGACTAAAATGCCACTTGTTTGCTGGAACTCAGGCAGTTTTTCAGGTCAATAAGAGTTGGTGCACTTAAGTAACAAAATGATGCTAGAGTTGTTTTCCATACTGTATTTGCCAGGCGAATACAAAGATTAATTAACCTCATGACAAAGTAATTATGCAGAAAATGTAATATGTAAAGGAGACGTTTCCAGTCAGAACAGTTGCACAGGCAAATATGCTGAGAAGTCTCTAAAAGACCTCATCATACTACAGCTGGATTAACAACTGTAATTAAACTCTCCAATAATGTTTATCTAAATATTGTATATATAAAAAGTGTGGACTAATCCATGGTGAATAGGTTGAGGAGCGGAGAGCTGGGAGAAAAAAAGGGTACTTTTCAACAAAGAGCAAAAATTTGAATGCATAATATTTTACTGCAAAAAATAACTGATTGGTTACAAGATTGTCAGAAACATATATGTGAATTTTAAATATACCAAGGCTATCTAGTTTTACTACTGTGATTGTATGTTATATAATGCAGGATATAAAAGTGTATTCAAGTACGTCATGAAGCATTGATGAATTGAAAGTTCAGCACTAAGATATCATCTGATTTTTGGTCTTGTTGAGCTCCCAGTCAGCCATCAAATTATATCGATATAAATTGGGTCTAAATAACACCCATTAACTTTACTTGGTCTGTTTATGACCAGTATTTTCTCACCGGAAATATTTAGAGAGATTTCAAAATGGAATTGGCATTTTCTATTCCTAAGAGCAAAGTGGCTTACTTCAGAAAGAGCCTTGGGTAACTTACTGGCTTGCAAATGTCACTTTGAGGAAGGTCCAAGGAAACATTTCCTTAAACGTGTCTTTTATACCTTATTTGATCTACTTGGCACCCATTTTGCACATTTCTTAACCAAACTGCTTGATACTTCAGGTGTAATTGCCATACTAGAGAAAGCACTTTTGTATCTATAGTTTATCAGCACTTTTTAAGTTGAACTTATTATCCATGACAGCTTAACCCTGCAGTTCATTACTAACCAAAACCAGTTCTAGCAAGTAAACCTGTCTAATTTAATAAAAATATCAGGTGTTTCTTTTCCTTTCTAAACTTAAGTTAAATTGCTACAGCCTTTGCGGTGATGGGATACTTTCTAAATATAAGCATATTTATAGTCAATTCACTTGAGTTGGAAAACTTATCGGACACACATTTCTCCTGCTTCTGTTTAGGTGCACCTAAAATGTCTCGATAGTGCTAACAAGCTAGCAGAAAATTAGTTTTCTGCAGCCATCATCTTCTGCTTCTACATCTTTAAGCAGACGTTAAACATGGGACATTTAATTCCCAGTTTGGGGACATAAGGACAGTGAAAATAGAGTATTTTCACATTAATTCCTGAAGTCTTACTTGAGCATAAGGGGGGGGAGGGGCAGGAAATGGGGGGAGGATGTCGGCATCATCATACACACAAAATGAAAGAAAAACAAAAAACCACCAAAACCAAACAGGCCAAGTTAATAAAAATCTGATCTGGGGATCAATAGCATTGCAGAATAACTTCTTGTTTTACCATCCCATATAATGCTTCTGAAGGGTGAGTCTCCCCACCCTTGTAGGAATGGAGCAGGCAACGAGCTGTACGATACTCCTAAACTAACTGTGGAGACCCCCTTGGTAGTATTGTTCAGAAACTGCTCTGCCATTTGGAATGAGGCAAAGAAAGAGGGTACAAAATCCAGTATTACTAAGCAAATCAGCCTGTATTCAAGATTTCCAAGCCAAACAAAGACTATTTGGGGAAATAATTCTCAAGCAATTCCCAAGTATTCCAAGCAATTCAGGTTACTAAACTTTACACTGAGTTTTATGAAGAGACTAATGTTCCTGCTTTAGGCTTGTTGGTCTTATATTTCCATCTCATTGCTTCTTTGCAAAATGTGCAAAATTTGCAGTAGCCTACTAGAAGCTAAAAGCTGGTATGAAAGTCTTACTTTAAATAACAGAAAACAATGTTCACAGAGCTCAGGGGGCTTCACTCACTTTGCTAAATATAAAATATTGTCAGAGGTGCCTGTTAACATGAGAAGATAATTATGGAAACTCATACATAAACATATCTTTCAGACAAATTTTCACTTTGTGGCCTTATTAAAAAAATGTTAGGTACCACTATTATTAGTAAAGAGGTACAAAGACTGACGGGTGGGTGAGCACCTATCTGCTAGCTCCATTCAGCAGTTCTGAGATTTAACTGCCAAATTTTTCAAGGGTTAGAAGGAACAAATTTATTTCCTATATTCATCAATAAATTCTGATGTAACATAGGCCACTTTCACTGTATCCTTAAAATAGGGGATTTCCCAAAGGCTTCAGCAATGTCAAGTCCCTTTTACTCATTTCCGCAGAGCATGAGAACTCCATATTGAGGACGAAGATGGCCGTATACTTCACCATCTTATTTCCAATGGCACAAGAGAAAATTGTGAAAGTTTTCAAACCTAAATTCTGCATGCTATTAAATTACTTTTAGGTAATTTTCATCGCTCTTGTAATTGGCTCTAGTCTTTCTGTTTCTTTCTCCACCTGACATAACTTTTGTTACATAATTCTGAAAACTTGCATTTCTGTTAAACCTTTTTAAAGATGAGATTAACAATGAGAATACAATGTTCCATGCAAGATAATACATGTGTTAAATATAATAGTAATTTGAACATATTGTAATGACAGGTAGCACCAGATGGTGCAGTTACAGGTAGTACAACTAGTTCATTTTCAGGTATGAATGATCTATTTACTTTAACAAAATAAAATGTAATTGTTTGTTTTGCAGTCCAAATTCTACCGTTTCCTTGTTTCAAAAGAAAATGTAAATGTTCTCTGATTTTTTTGTCTCTATCTTTTTAGTGGGTATAGTCTTGGTATGGAGTTACATACGCTCCCACACTCCCTCCTCCCCAAAGCCCATAAACTAATGTTTGTACTATACTTCTTGACTAAAAAAAGAAAAAAGCTATGCCTGCATTCTGTTGATGAACATCTGTTCAAGACAGTTTTATGCAAATTCATGTTTCTTGTTTAATTTGATGGGTGGGCTCAACATCACTGAATTCTCTCCCCATGGAAATCCTATACTTGTTGATATTCACACAGGCTTGCATTGTTCACCCCTCACCCCATTCAGCATATCCAAATACTGAGAGTTTTCTTCAACCACTACCACACCTGTAGTTGCAATGAATGAGAATAAGCAATACCCTTTGTTAAAAATGGCATTAATTATGTCTATGTCTGCAGATGGAGGACTGCAAATTAGTATCCATTTTGGAAACAAGGGGCTTAACAAACATAAAACTTGAAAGATTTAGGTTCAAAGTGCCTGACACTTTTTCCTAATATGTATCTTTAAAGAATGCTTAAAATTAGATCAATCACTTTAAAACATTAGATTTTTTTTGTCCTGTTTTACAACAGTAGTTATTTTTAGTAATAGATTTTTCAGAAGACTTTTCAAGATAAACTACTTAATTTTACATCATTCCTGTGAGGTGAATGCAGATGTGTTGAGGTTTTCTGGGGTTTTTCTGTTGGGTTTGGGGGGTGGGGGGGGTTGTTTGTTTGTTTTTAACTTATGAGAAAACTAAGATGGCAGGGTCACCAGCTCAATATGACATTCAGCACCAGATGCACTGGAAAATTCTAAGTCTCATTAATTTCATTTCAGGTTGTGTGTACAACTCAGCTGACATAAGACATTCAAAATTACAGACTGCTTTTAAAGATCTTTCCAAGGTCAGATGAGTCAAGACAGAACAAAAATGAGAATTCATAAGTTTCCTCCTCTGTGACATGTTTTATAATTACTGATAGACTAGCAATAACCGTACAAGGAACTCTAAGTGTTGTACAATTGCAAAATAATACATTTTGCAGAGGGATAAAGTCCACCTGCTCTTCTTTTAGCTGGAATTTCCCAACCTACTTCTGTGTATTCAGCAAAGCCTGAATTCTTATTTTAAAGAGGCAAAGGATAGCACTCACCTACCCAACAGGAGGATTTGCTTAAAAATTCAAAGTAGTGAAGAGCTAACATAGTTTTCAACCATGATCCAGGTATAACAATCTGGACCCAATTTCAGTTACCAAAAGGAAACTAGTAAGATATAGGACATTATAGTACATGCACTAAACCAGGATTAAGGATATTTAAATTCGTTTCCTGATGCTGTCAAAAGTCTCACATATGACCTTGAGAAGTTCATGATCTCTCTGGAATTTACATCTGGGCACTCCCCACAATAATGATTTCTGCCTTTTGTACATATATTGTAAGCTCTTCAAATCAGGGTCTGCCTTATTACATGCTTATTACAGCAAAAATCCCCAATTAAGTATGAAACCCATCATTGTTCTGTGAGTTTCCACAATATATAAATACACTAAGAATAATCTGAGTCTTCCAAATCATGCGAGTCAATGTCAGGAGACATTCTATCTCGTTAAAGAGAATGTCAGGAGCCTCTTCATCCCACTTATTCTGCAATTGGTGAACATTCATCCACCTCACTGTGGGTAGAAACACCTCTCACTTTCAGAAGACATGATATTTTTATGCACACACTTATATGCAGCTGTTATTAAGAATGCAGTCACATCATTTTTTATTCTAATAGTGGGAGTACATAATCAGTTCAAGTGCTGCACTAGTAAGGAGAATTCAAGACAAATTATAAGTCATAGATAATTACTATTAATAGAAAATATGCCTCAAGGAGAATGGAGTTATTAGACAAACATCATTGCAGTGCTTAGTAGCTCAGGAGTGGATAAAAGAAAGGAGAATGAGTTGCTTTGGGATTCCTCCACCCTGTAGTAGTTGGTGAAGGGATATTTATTTTTAGAATCCTTTCTGTTCCTAGCCACATAAATGCAGATTTCAATTTTAGAAAAGGCATGAGAAACTACAGAACAGTACCACCTTGAAACAGTGCAATATTTGGTATTGTTGCAGGGGATGCAATAGCTCCTCAGCCAAAGCAAAGGCTCACTCTTACTCTTGCGCACCTTTCTGCCTAAACTGATCATGGTTGGACCTCATTACAGTGATACTGTTGAAAACAGGAATTAGCTATCAAAAGCAAGTTTTTGTGTATGTGACCTGGCTACTTTAGATTTGAATTTGCATTCAAGTGACATAATTTGTTTGCTGTAAAGTTTTATGCCCTGTACTGGAAGAAATCTTTTCAAGCCTGCCCTCCTTCCTTTCAGCCCTGTTTCAATCGGACAACTGACTGTCGTTCTAGTGATGGCAGATGCTTTTCCTTTACTTTAGTATTAAAAAACAAAAATTGAGAAATAAACTAGAAGAAATAACCTTCCACCTTGAAGAGGAAAGTGTGATTATTGAACCACTTGATTTGCTTGATACAATGCTATAATCTTTGATTGACCCACATTTCCTCCAAACATTTAGTGGCTGATTTCCTTTAACAGCACTCTGGGAAGGATTACGTTTGAAGTCCCACGAATCAGTCATCCCAAGCCAGCCCACTTTCAGCCCTAAAATGGTTCGCTGCTGTAATACACTATTGGAGCACACCTAAGGTGGGAGACAAGAGGCCAGAATGGCAATGCTTTTGACAACCTGAACAAAAATAAATCAATAGCTTACTAATACACACCCTGAAGCTAACAAAGAACACATTATTAACCTGACACATGAAAACGTTTTAAAATGAATCTTTCTCTATTATATTGTCCAAACTATTGAAAAAATTGCTTGTTTAAAAATCCTTTTACAGAGAGAAAGAGGAAAGAGATCACTGCAATATTTCTTTTTCTACATTGAACATATCTGGATTTATTATGAATCCTTCCCCCTTCTGTAACTAAAAGAAAACAAAATTTTCCCTAGCTATTTTTGAAAATGACCTGCGGTTGTTTTAGACTAATCCCTTTGCACTATTTGAAATCAACGTGTTTGTTGTAAACAAGAAAGCTTTTCTTCATTGTGGCCTCTGTGCAACAAGAGGAAAAAGGAAGGCAAAGCAGAAAGATGAGAACTGAAGAATCTGGGTATAGGCTTTCCTGGCAGATACAGAGGGGCTACAGTATGATCTGCTAGTCAGGAGGGTGTCTTTGGTAAGCAACATCTATCCTGAATTGCACTGTTTGCTTGTTCAGTTGGAGTAAATAGTGCAGGATTATATATAAAACTTCTGTTCTTAAAAGGAGTTATTTTCTTCTTAAGTTCTATTCATAAAATACTTCCAGTATTTCTGGCAATCAGTGACCTCACACTTTATGATAATTCTCGATAAATTAGCCTGATTTCACACTGCTTTGCAGTCAAGGACTGCAGAAGAGAAATGTTGTCTGGTCCTTTCTAGTCTGTATGCTCATAGGCAAGGTAAGCATATAGAATGTTTTCCATGGAAAATTTCCTTGGCTTACAAGTATTTCACATTCCAGAGAAGGCTGATGTATTACCAATTTATAAACCCCATTTAGGGCAATTTTTGTAAAAGCAGACGACTAGGTAATTGTAGAAAACTGAGCATTGTATAGGGCATCTAGGAAAAGTAGCATTACAAATGTTCATGCTTGGAAAAATGAAACCATTGTTGCTTACAACACTGTTGATCTACAGCTCACACAGAGTGATGCAATAAATGCCTGAGAACAGCTATTTTCCACCTGATCCTCTTTTGAATGTTGGTTCTTTCTGAAAAATATATGGGGGAGGATGCACAGCCTCCTTGAATCACAAGTAATTACAAATTGTCTTTTCACCCCTGAAATTTCTCATGAACCTTTTGCTCTTCCTTCCCACTCCACCTCCAAAGCTGGACAGGGTGCGTAACTGAGTCGGTTGAGACAGTAGGGAGCTGATCTCTATGGGATATTGGCCTGCGCAAGGCTGTTAGAAGCTGAGGAGGAGCACTCAGGCAGCAGCAACGCGAGACTTGGCATAAGCACTGTCTTCTCTATGTTTTGTGAGTGAAAAACATCCCCATGGACGTTACACCATAAATCACAATCCATGTAACTGCTTGTTTGAGTCCCTCTCACATTATATGTGACTCCCCAGACACAGTTCTGTGACTTTTTTATCAACACAAGCTCACAGACGCGTAACTCCCCCGTTGCATCGAACAGCAGTGCCAAATTTGGCACAGTTTGATCACCCTCTGAGTAAAGACATGTCTCAGAAGGGACATCTGTGAACTCAAGTGGGAGGCAATGATGGACCTCTGCTGCCAGCTGGCCGAGGGGCAGCATGGATGTCAACTGTGAAACATCTGTTCTTCCACCTGCAAGAGTCATGGTGGCAAGCTGCTTTCAGAGCAGTAGGGGAAAGATACAAATGTATATTTTCTAATTATGCAATTGCACTCTCCTGCCTATTTTCCATTTGGGAAAGCAGAGCAAATTGGCACAACTAGAAGTTTTGCTTCACTAATGCACACATGGGTCAAACTGGAGTGTGCATTACAGAACAGAAACAATAGTCAAAACAATTCTCAACTTCTACTCACTGTAATGACAAGAGTTATGATATTTAGTAATTTGATGCAAAGAAACTTAATAGTGCTGTAACAGAGAAGAAATGACATGAGGAAATATTTAAAGTCAAAGGCTAGATTCCATGACGCATACATTTTTTCCCTTTTAAAAGTCACAGCAGTCAGAAGTGACATGATTTGTCTTTGAGACACTTCACAGAAGAGATAGTTCATGAATTAGGGAACCAATGATAGCTTGCTTTATTTATTTATTGGAGGTATGCCAGAGCAGCCCCGGGATGTACACCCCTGTTTTTTGCCTTCATTGGCCACAAACCGGGACAGAAACTTCACGGTGCCCTGCACACGGTGCCCTTAAATCCTTGACAGCTTGACTTCTGCGTAATAACACTGGCTAGGTACACAAATAGGTACTCAAAGTAGAACATGTAACAGCTGGTTTTGGTCCTTGCAGCATGGGTATTATCCACCAAAATACAGGGCATTGAGAACTCCTTATTGCAGTTTTGGACCCTGAAATACTTCTCCATATGAAATATAAAGTAGAAAGGTGTGACAAGAAAGACTGAGCAACTTCAGCAAGCCTTCTCAGTCATAATACTGCATTCCGTCTCACTGTCTGAATAGCATCCTAAAACTCGCAGCTGGTCATTCCTAAAAGCCTTCATATGAAAAAAAAAAGCCATATTAAGAACAGTGATATAATAATAAATTACCTCCTTCATCCTATTAGTATTTAAAAAAACAGGTTCTAAAAATGTTATACTTTTCAAGGAAAGGAAAACTTTTGAAACAGAAACTCGGGCAAATAAAATACAAAAGGAAATACACTTTCTGTCAGTGTCTTGGTCATAGCTACTAGGTCAAAAACCTGAACAACGTGCATGTGTACAGAAAGTGGAAGGATCCATGTTAAAAAAAAAGTGAGCTGGAAATCATTAGTTAAGGACTGAATGACCCCCCCTTTGAATCAGGGGGTATCCACAATCAAATCCATCTTTGGAGCTGAGCTTGTCAAAAGCTCTCAGAACCAGATTTTCAGGCTCTCCCTGCTGATGTTTGGAGCTGTATTTCCAAGGGAGGACAGCTGACAATGAAGTGCTGTCATTAAGATCATAATACTAAACTTTTCTTTCAGGAAACAACAAGCAATGTAACATATAAAAATAGTGACAGATATTCAGGATTGTTTTGTTGTTGCTTTATGTTTATTTTGTTGGCTTTCTTAAAGATGGGAATATCTCTTCCAAAACTGATGTTTGAAAAGTGTCCTCACAAGGCTGACTAAAATTGGAATGAATAGAACTAGAATAAACACAATTTCATATTAGTTTTCATCTGTTATTATTTTCAGCTCTCCATTTAACTGTGAATGATCATGAACAAAATTTGTTTCTCTTACTAATGATATAGTCCTCTTACTCTTTCATGTGGGATCACTCAGATTGAAACACACTAATGAGCCTTTCAGAGCTGAGCTCCCATTTCCCACTTTCTTTGAGCATTGCTTCGGAAAGCAGATTTGCTATTCGTGGAAGCAAAGAAGAGGAAGAAGCTTTAGAGATGAACCCAGGGCAGGTCCAAGGGATGATCCTCAGCATGCACCTTCTGCCTCATAAAGCAAGGAGGCTGGTGTGGGACGATGGAGGGAGGAGTCTGAGCTACCTGCACCCAACAACATCCAAGCAGTACCTAATGATTAGTTTTTCCAAAGGTGTATAGCACTCCTTAATTTAATACAGAATCAGGGAGGTGAGGAGCAATACAGGTCCATGCTACACCTAAGTAATTCAGCTGTGAGCCCAGCACTTCCAACAGGCTGAGAAGCAGAGAGACACTATGAATGGCCCAGAAAGGGTCCACAGGAGTTCACTTGTACACAGCAATAACAAAGCACTCTCTCTCAAAAACAAAACAAAACCCAAAAAGGTCAGGCAGATACTTTATTATTCCAGAACAGGTTTTTGGTCAAGACAAAATAAAGTTAGAAATATGACATCTTGTTTTCAGTAGTTTCTTAAGCCAGCAAGAGTAGATGTATTAATAACGAGAGCCCAAGTAAGCTATAACTGAAAGTTTTAGGTTAAGAAGCTTTTTCCACTCTTATTCGTACCCTGGAAATACATTTAAAAACCTAGAGTGATTAGAAATCAAGAAGCCTACAGTAACAGAAAAATTTTGAAAGAGAATCAGGAATTTACTCAGAAAAAGCATTAGAAGAATGTAGTTTTAAAAAAGGACAAAAATAAAAACCTGCAAATATTAACAGGAAGGCAGGAAGAAAAAAAATATGAATACCAAACATCATTCCAAAGCCTTGAGAAGGTGATTTCAAAGGAAACAGGGAGATAAATGGATGACAACATGCATATTAATGAGCCCAAAGCAATTCTCAATTACAGTTCATTATCATTAACCATTTGAAAAGTAAAAACCAGATAAACAACTCAGCCTACTCTAGCAGGAGTTGAAAATTGCCTGGCAAGAGATGCTTCCCTCTCAGGAATTCTAAGTGAATGCAAAGAGCCTCTGAATGTAACACTTAGGATTCAATTCAGATAATGAAAAGACTTGGGCAAGGGGGAATTGAGTTGCCTTATCCAGAAGGACAAAAAGTAAGACCCAAAGACAACACACTATTCATAATATTCTGAACCCTCCGTTAAATATATCCTCCCATGCCGGCTCGCATTAATACTCCAGTCTGAGCACCAGGTTGCAGTGCAACTCCCCCAACCTCTCCACCTTCATTTAACCTTACCTCACACCCAGCTCCGCTCATTCTGAAATAATGCCCCATCAGCAGGTTTCAGGGTCTGCTGATTGTTTTCTTGGTGCTCACTACTGTAGAAACTTTCCCTGAAGACTGCTGACTAAATACAATTCCCATGCAACTGCATACATGCTGGGGATCTAATCACAGCACACACGTTACAGGTTCAATGTCAATAATTTCTTGCCTTGTAAGTATAAAAACGAGTCACCTGCCTTGTTTAGATCCTGAATTAAGTTTTGTAAGGAACAAGGATATCAGAAGGGGACAGGATTTAGAAACGAAAAGAGCAAAATAAGGCTGGTAGAGAAACTTTAGGAGGCAAAGACTCATCATACTTGCTGTAAAGAGTACAACGTATTTGTCACACTGGAGAAGTTTTAGAAAATTTCCTTCTCCTCTCAGAGCCTGTCGCTGACTGCCATGGTGAGCCTAAGCCATCACTCAACCTCCTTGGGACAAGTGTCTAGAAATTAATAATTTGCAAAAACCTGTAAGGGGTGACTTGCAGGAGCAGGAAACGAAGGAGTGGAGCATGTATTGCTCAGCAGCTTCTCATCTCTGCTGTCTACCAAAACAAACAGATTTCACCCTTGAGAGTCTGACATCAAGCATTTAATTCACAGACCAGATGAAGCACCTAAGGGAAGGTGCTGGACCACTCTCCTACAAATTAATTGAGAGTTTGGCACCTCTGAAGTGATTCCCAGAATGCTACCTTGGAGTCAGCTCCTCTGCTGACAAGAGGGGTGTAATTGTGCTTCCCCAGGGAGGCTGCCCTCCATCGAGGCCATCTGCAAGGGGTTGTGCCTTGTGGATGCTGTGGCTCTCCCTGTGCGGCACAGAGGCCTCGTGCACCACTTCCACTGCCCCCAGCTGCGTCGCCCACGAGTGGAAGGACCCTACTGCCATGGTGCAGGCAGCACTTTCACGTTCAAAACTTCATCAATAATCTGTTTCAAAACTATTTGATCTATATTCTAAATCTATTTCATTTGTATTCAAAAGTAGTTTTATCTACTCCAAAGCTTCATCAATAGACAATATAAGCTCTTTTCCACCAAGCTTTGGACCACTCAGACAGGGACGGGGCTGTCATGACTAACACAACTTCTGTTTCAGTCAGAATAGATGTGCGTATGCCCTAACTGTCCCTTTAAAAGTCTGTGTCAAGAAAACAACTGGAAAGAGACTGGAAAAGAAAGAGAAAACTTGCAATAATTCCATATTAAAACCAGAGAGGTTCAATGGCATTACTTTCTTCTTTCTTTTACTTATTCAATCTTATTTTCTTATTTTCAAAATTATAACTTTTGGTAAATTCTATGCATTCTTGGTATTTTCCCTCTTTTGATGTTACAAAATCTTCTGCTTTCATAGCTCCATATTATACAAAGTAGGAAGCCATTTTGCTAACCTCCAAATTTTTTGAAACTTTTATAATTGGAGCTTGAAAAAAATTCGTATCCTGCCACTGGGTCAGTAGTGGAATCATCAGTGATTCCCTTGATGTCAGAAACATTCATTATAACTTTTCTAAAGTAAGCTGCTTTAAACTTTTATTGCCATCCTGCATCTAGTACAGAGGGAATAAAGCATTTGTCTAACACTAGATGATTACAATTTCTGTGAAGATTTTATTTATTAATACAAAGCTGAGAGTTTGTGCATACCATCAGAAATAGAAACTGTTTGGGTTTAATGAGACTATATGATGAAGTTAGCAAAGAATTTGTTCAGAAGTTCAGTTTCTGTCAACAGAACAATGCAGCTCTTGCTCTTTGTGGTGAAATTAGGCAATCATTCTGTTCTGTACAGTATGGACTTCATGCCGCTTTCTTTCCAAAGGTGGTATTGTCTAGTCCTAGTCAGAATTTCAAAACATGTGCTAAGACTTGGAACACAGAGGAAAAAACCCACAATTTTGAAACCTTTTCTCTAATGAAATTAGCAGAATCAATGCCCAGTTCTACACAAATATTTCCAGCACCTTCAAGTGAAAATAATTTGATTTTCCAAACTTTTAATACAGTAAGCAGGAAATGTACATATATGTAGGTGTTCAATATTTGTACTGGTCACTAAAATTTAGGAATTGTATCCTGATATTAAAAGCATTTGATTAGTTTAAAAATACCTTTTCAAGAAATAATTACACAGCAGCTTCTGTGTAGTACATAAATCTGATTTTATTTTATTTTTTAATTCTATGTTGGAACACTGTGGGATGCTTTCCAATGAGAATAATTATTTTCCAAAGCAATTATTCTTTTGTTTTCTTGAAATGTATGCGGTCACTACACGGTTTGGGAAAACAGAGCAGAAATAATTAATCTGGACGAAGAACTCCAAACTACAAGACTTGTTCATTTGTGCAGACATCCTTCAAACACTTAAACCAGAGTTAACCTATCATAAGCTCTTTGACTGAGAAGGTCTCTAATGACATTTGTTTTAGCAATTAACGGTACCTCTTCTGCATTCAAATATGTTTAAGCAGGCAGAGCTAGGGTAGAAATCAGGGAATAGAGAAGTACACAACAATTATGAGACCTATTCAAATAATGTACTCATCTTTTAAAGTACCTCCCTACACACATCAAGTCCACAACGCTCGGGTAACAAGTGAGAAGAATGCTGTAAAATTACTTTCCCAAGCATAAATTTTTACATAGGATTATCACCATTTCGTATTTGTTCATTAAGCGATTTTCTGCTTCATTTATAGGAGACCTACACAGATCCACACAGCTCACTGGCATCTCACATATTTATGAAGTTTCATTTACTCTTCGTAGCAGCAGTGAGAGTTGTATGACTTTTGGTAAACAGGTGCTTTGGAGAAATCACAAAACTCCTTACCAAAGCCTCTGAAGAAGCCTCACCAACAGCTACTATTCTCCCATTCTTAAAGTCACTGTCATATACAACATTAGGGGGAGGGGAAAAAAAAAAAAAGAAAAAAGAAAAAAGCCATAATTTATTTGAGATTCAGCTTTTCCCCTGCAGCTTTCATTAACAAAGTTCACTATTAAAGACATTTTCTGCTTTATTGCTCAATATTACAACAATGCTGCATTAATTTCAGAAAGACATTTCAAAGCAACATCTACTGTTGAAAACTTCTTGCAGACTACCAAGCCAACAGAAGTTTTACCATTCATTTCAATAAGCATAAGCTGTCAAATTCATATCGAGAAACATATTTTGCTGATGTGCAGTAAGCAATGCGATTACAGGGGTATATTACCTATCTATCATTTCACTGCATTGCTATTGCAATAAAACATTGGGTTTAACTAAATGCTTTGACGTCATCAGCATCCATGAAAATGGAGCATAATGAATGTGTGAATGGGAGACCTCTCCAATCTGGAAGTTAATCTGCATGACATTATGACCTTGTTTGCATTGCAGAATATTAAAATATTCCTTTTAGAAAACACTGGCATTTTGAATACCCAGGAAATGCAGTGCTGAGATCTTAATAGATTAGTTATATTTCAGCTTCCCCAAATTTTTCCAGATGGGTGTAATATAGAAGAAAAGAAATTCTTATTATGGGAGAAAGGGTCTTTTTTTTCTCTAAAGATCTGGAAGAACAATGTTACCATGCACTAAGAGAACAGTATTAAGCTACGGCCAGTCCTCCCTGTTAATATTGCACTACATTTTAGAGGAATACACACACTACCATTTTCTCTAAGAATTTATATTGTTCAGGATAAAATTATTACCTGTATTTTCAGCTTTATAAAAAGATGAATATTGTTGTTGTTATATTCATTAATGAATGAATATAATGAAATAAGGCAGGAATACACTTGTTTTCATCCAAGAGCACAAAATCTTCAGCACTTGCAGCTTTAAGTAAGCAATAATAGTTTATTACCCTCAAAGACAACTAAAATGAAAAAATAAACTAGGAGCAAAGCTCTAGGTTTTAGTTACTACTTGCTTTGGGTTACAGGGTTCAGGACCAGAACCCTCCCCTTCCTGATTGCTGACTTAAGGCAATCAAGACCAGAAGTGCTCAATTGAGAGCAGAGAAAGGGAAACCTGTGGCCAAGAAAAGGCTGAGCTGCTCCCAGCTCCTAACGACAACAGCAGCTGACAACGTTCTCAAATGGATCGGTTCAGCATGTGCCCCATCCTGCATAAGATACTGACAAACCTGACTTCTCCAACAGGAAACCAAAGAAAGAGACAGCAGATGCAAACTCACATTTGGTGTTTAGGGTAAATGATATTTTGATGCACCAAGGTCTTTTTTACTAATGGAAATTAAGTATTTTGAGAAAGCATCATAAACCCTTCAACCCTATAAATCATGTCGTTGCATATGAATATATAACTGCTGGTATCTGCATTTGGGAATTCATCATGGGGTTCAGGATGCAGCACATTTTCCCTAAATGCCCAGCTTCTAGACTGGCTGTTTGGAAAGCATTCATTCACAGCACACCAAGAAAAAGTTATATTTTTGTGCTTAGGTTAAGCACTCCAAACTTTACTCCAAAAAGGGATATAAATATCCTTAAGGCAGGAAAAAGATTATCTAATGGCAGTCCACAGCTAAAGACTCCTATTCTCATACAGAGCTATCTACTCCTTCAAAAAGCACCCAAGAGCAACTCTTGTTTGCTGGAAATGGTACTTATTAAATCACAGTGTGATCTTTTCAAGAACTTAGAGATGCAGAATCTTCCAATAGCTGGTCATAATGTTCTTATTTTTCTACTTATTCTTTTGCTTGTATTCTCTCCAATATGTTACCATGCTGCTCTTAATGAAAATATTCCCAGAAGTACTTCTGTGAGAGCAGAGACAAGTGTAGCCAAAAGTCAGCTGGGTCATTCACAGCCCTTGAATTAGAGGGGAATGCAAAGTTCCTGCAGGCCCATAAGTGCACATAGACCAGTCCCAGGAGCAGGCTTAGCTCTACCCCTTTTCAGTGGGATCCACACATCATTCAGACATGCGGCAAACTAATGGAGTCTGCAATCTCTGACGTCAAACGTAGTTATGCATCCAGCTTACTTCCCATGAGATTCTCTGGCTATGAAATTATTTCAGCTGTAAAACAAATATTAGCTGTCTTCAGGGAAGGGGATGGGCATTTCACTCAGAAATGCAGAGGACAGAAATTGGAGGAGAAACCTAAAGCTCTTCTCAGAAAGCAGTGCATGTCTGATGATGGGATGGGAGGATGGGGGTCCTACCCATAGTCATGCTGGCGATAGACATGCAGGGGAATGCAGAGGTGCACCAGTGTTTCTGCTTTCTGTTGTTGTTATTTTCCCTTTTCATTCCTGTTACGCTGTTCTTTCCCTGTGCTTCTTGCCTTTGCTGCTTTCTAGACCTGTTTAGACCTTGTCCAAACCGCCAAGCGTTATATCTATTTGACTGTGATATCTTCTCTTCCCTGAGGAAGTACAGAGCCTAGGCTATTTCCTCTGATCCTTACCTCAGAGAGGCCATCATGCGCTAATTGGCTGCAAAATGTAAAAAAAATATTCTTAAGTGACTTCATTTTCATAAGACATTGCCAGTGCCACAGAATCATGAGTTACATGTAGGACATTAAGCTTTCATTCAAAGGAAAAAAATCCTTTCTATTCTTTATGGGCACAGAGAGGAGTTCTGAAATTTTTGCAGAAGTTTTCTGCACTGGCTGACAGCTTGTGCCAGCAGGTCTGAGTTTATGTAAAACGTGTGATAAGTCCAAAAGACACCACTTCACAGCATACAGACACCACCTTTGAGGACTGCTGGGTGCATATCAGAAGTAAGCAAATGCTGGAGACTCCTGTCTGTATCTGAACAGAACAGGAGGTGTGATTCACAGCACATCTAGAAGTGCTGGTCTTCCCTCATCATCTCGGGAGAATTCCAGCCTTCATCTCCATTCTTGTGTAGACTGCTTCCTTGCAGCACAAGGGACTGGAGGGTTGGCTAGGAGGGATTCACATGCCAATTTCTGCCATGATCCAGGGACACCTATGCTCAGATAAATAGTAGTGTTGTGTCCTGCAGTTCAGACATAGTCCACTTGACCCATCCAAGCAGATGTCATTCAACTGCTGCAGTATTTAAAGTGGTACTGAAAAGGGGACTAGTAACACACGTTGCTTCTGACTTTTGCAGCAACATCTGAAGGATAAGAGTCAGCAAGACCTTTTTTATTATTTTTGATGGAAGAAGACAGTTCAACCTGAAAAGGAACAACTAGAGAAAATTTAGCCAAATGACAATTTAAAGAGGAACTAGAAAATTTGCAGATAAACTACAGAAAGTTCACTGAGTAAATTTCCAAGATCTGGATACTTCATAAGGCCTCTTAGGTCTTATAGACTATTGCCCCAGCTACGTTCAGAGAAAGATATACTCTGAATCCATTTTGAAAAGATACCTTGAGCAGAGTGCAATGTTATACTCTTATCAGTGACTCACATCAGTGAAAATGGAGTCATGGCTGCTGCTTCCTTCAGTGCTATTGAAAGCATTATACCCACTTCACATGAAAATGGGACAAACTAGATGGGCTATAAGGGCAGATATGCCCTGAAGTAGTTTGCGTTTGGTTAGCAGGTATGGCTAGCATGCTTGTTTTAGTAATGTTCCAGGCAGATCCTAGGAAATTTATAAATAAAATGGCTTTTTTTTTAAATTAAAAAAATACTTAATAATAATACTGAAACCATAACTTCTAAAGAGCTACAAAAATAATTAGAAAATTTTCAGCCACATGAGTCTATTATGTACTGGCAAAGCACTTTGAGTTCAGTCACACATACATACACATATGTAGATTTAGCTTTATGCAAAAATATCATTTCATGCATTTAGAAGGAGAGAGTACTCTTTTCTGTTAGAAAAAATATCTACCAGTCATTTCTTTCTATTTTACCTGTTTTCTGCAAACAGCATAGTTGTGCCTGATATCAACAAGAAGAACACATCTTTCCTTTAGCAGCAGATGAAGGAGGCTACTTGACAGGAGTTTGTTTCAGAGAACAAAATATGAACGTCCTTACTTTTACTGTGCAGATATTTAGTTCCTTCTGCTGAGCAATCCAGTCATCAACTTATCCAGTCCAGTCTACCTGCTAATCCTGGACCTTGCCTATGATAGGTTTGTCACACCAAAGAGCCAGAGACTTTAAGAAGGTCTTTGCTAAAATAGATTATAATTTCAGATTTATTTGGTTTGGACTTATTCAGTAGTGTTGTTGGCAGGTTACACCACTCTACTCTCTTCTTTGAGTCAACACGTGATTTTATCAATGCATTGCACATTATGTTCATTTATGTATTTTTTTTCCTTTTCTTAAAGGAAAAAGTCCCTGTATTTCTCTTTAACCTTTCATTATTTTATTCCAGATGGTATGGAGGTGCACTTTCCCAAAAACATTCCACCAGAGGAAATATTTAGGGAGATACACTACTGCTTCAAGGACTCGTGAATAAAACTCAGCTAGGAGTGGTGTGTGGGGAGCAAACTGAGGTTCTCCATTGCCTTCCGTTGTGACTTGGGATCACTTCTTAACAAGGGAAGCTTCATAAATTTGATAGTTTATGTTTTGATTCAGAGGCTTTGTGAAAACACCCATTTCACCACTTTGAAGGGTGCTTGAGCGTGGGGGAGGCAGAAGCTTCCTCTGAGCATCAGTTACTTTGCTTGAACAGTTACTTTGTCTGATTTCAGACAAATTATGCCCATGGTCAGATAACACATCTGAAACCTAGATGCTCTGTTGTCTTGATATGGCCATTCCCCCCTCCCCCAAGCTTATATATAGCAAGAATATTTGTGTGTTCTGAATCATTATTTTTCTTTGAAACATCTAAAAATACCATTGCTGGAGGAAGCCAGCCATTTGAACTATGTATATTTAGTCTTCTCCAGCTGCTGAAAATGCTGATAGGATTTGAATTTATCAGAATTTTGGTTTAGGCTGCAGGTTTTTTTCTTAGCAACAGTTGCTATGCAAATTATTCAGAGACAGTTTCTGCTGCAACTGATGCTGGATAGAGATTTGGAATATCGGATTCTTAAAAATCTTTGCCGTAAAACACCTCAAGTTCTTAACCTTTTAATGTGTTGAAAGTTGACAGCTATATCAACAGAATCACTTGCCCTTCCCTACTGCTCTTCAGCAGTGAAATCTTAATATTTTCTTAATAATACACAGAAAAATTGGGGTTTCTAATATTCCCAGTATTTGACAAGAGAGCAACCGAACAGAGATGAAATTGTCCTTTTCTCTACTCTTTCATTACCGCAGAGGGCTCAGTCCTTTGTAAAGGGGAAAATGCTATTCCTGTCTAGTGGCAGTGCCAGACTCTTGAGGGAAAAATGGGGAAAAAGTAGAACTCCATCTAGCATTAAGTCTGTTAATATCTTTGTGAAGTTTGAGTCAATTTTGCATTCATTGTACAGATAGATAAATCAAGCCATGACGAGATTAAATCAACTGTGTTAGAAATGCACAATAGAACTAGAAATAAAATAACCCTGAAGTCCCAAATTTCCAACACTCAATGCAAGTCTGTAATAATGAAATACATTGTACGGATGGTCTTTCCCAGGTCACTTCTTGAAGGTGTTGAACTTCCATTATCTGCTACTATGCATTTATGCAAAAGCATCTTATATAACCCGTCTTGTTCTGCCACGAGTGGCAGTTGGGGAACTAACTTAACTATTGCTGTCACTGCCATTTAGAAGTAAATATTAGATATGGGCTGAGTTCTTATTTCAGTCTAGTTTAAGGAAGGTTTCAGTGTTTGAGCTTCTCAGTAAGTCAGCGCTATAGTTGGATACTCAGGACTTTCCTTTCTGCTTCCAAGAATCCCATGAAGTTAATACAAGTGCATAAAGATTAATTACTCTACTGAGAGATTTTGTGTTCAGTCTGGAGTGAGAAAATAGGCCACTAATATTTTGAGATCATACCCATAATCATGTTTCTAGAGCTACAAATCTGAACAACCTTCCCTTAACCCAGGAAAAGGATGATTTAAAGCCAAACTTTCAGGTCCCTGAGAAGTTTTGTATGACAAACATAAGTGAATTTATCCTTTTGCTCATTTTACTTGGGGGGGGAATAATCACCAGTGACCAACTGATAACTCCTGAACTTGTGCAACACATGAGCAGATGTGAGAACTGCAGGTCTGTGATTACATTTTGCATATTGCTACAGCACTGATCAGCTTAGGGGAAACCTTTAATTTTCAGCTAGACTCAATGGCAAGTCCAAGTCACATCCAGAGGAATGACTGAAATGACTGAGGTGAGAAAACACCAGGGGAAAAAGCTAACCATGTCAAAACTAACTACGGGTTGAAGAGTCACAAGTCTATAGAGATCTTCAAAAACTGAAGAGAAGATGGACTATTTGGAAAATTTCCCCATAAGTTGTAGTTCTATACTTCTGCTGGGTGTGTTGACATGGTATAACAACTGTGGAGTTTGAGCTCAATCTCTACATGCCCTTCTGTAATCAGTGATTACTTTTGCAAATGTCATACTGATTAGTCAGTTTCTCATTGTCAGAGAATTCTGCATTTCTGTTTTGTGTAAACAATCAATGAACAAGAAGTCCTCTTCCAAGGGCATGACAGGCAAATACATTATGCAATATCTTACATTAGAGAAGTGGAAAGTATAACATTTGGGACCTTCTAGAGTCACCAGCTAAAAAATGGTGTATCAGCAAAAAAATGACATTTGTTGTTGTGAGGAGGATAAGCTAGATTTCAATTATTATGTTAAGTAGCATACAATGGAAACAAAGTCACAATTTAGATACTCCCGTCCTCAACTGCTATAGGCCACTATGGCTCAGCAAATGTACTGCGCACTAACTTAACCTTCTTCTGCGTCAACTATGAAAGGTAGGCATTGTGAAAGACATGACAATGAGCACCATACAAGCCTTTTGTATAGGTAGTTTGGGGAGCGGGGAGGGGGGTAACATGTATTGCAGTAACTTCTTTGTGAACCATTAGCAATGAATTTACTCACTGAACTGAACTAAGAGGAGACAAAATGCTAATAAAAGCTTGCCTTAGGCAACAACTTTTTTTAAAGAAATTCTATTTCTATTTCCATCATCTCTGAGCATTACGAAAGTCTTCATCTGACCTTATTCACAAGAACATTAGTTCCTATGGCAGAAGAGCTGCAGTACGGCACTTCGGGTGAACACTCTTTACTTGGCATGTATGCTCTTTTGTGCAAGGTTCATCTCACCTTGTGTTAGATGTGCTGTAACCAGCTCCATCTCAACAGGGAGTTTAGACTCTTTTTAAAAACACTGGGGAGAAGCAGGTTTGTTCTGTGTACAAATAGAATCATAGAATTGGTTCAGGTTGGAAAAGATCTTTAAGATCATCGGGTCCAACCGTTAACCTAGCACTGCCAAGTCCACCACTAAACCATGTCCCTAAGCACCACATCTGCACGTCTTTTAAATACCTCCAGGGATGGTGACTCAACCACTTCCCTGGGCAGCCTGTTCCAATGCTTGATAACCCTTTCAGTGAAGAAATTTTTCCTAATATCCGATCTAAACCTCCCCTGGCGCAACTTGAGGCCATTCCCTCTCGTCCTATCACTTGTTACGTGGGAGAAGAGACCAACACCCTCCTCGTTACAACCTCCTTTCAGGTAGCTGTAGAGAGCAATAAGGTCTCTCTGAGCCTCCTTTCCTCCAGGCTAAACAACCCCAGTTCCCTCAGCCGCTCCTCATAAGGCTTGTGCTCCAGACCCTTCACCAGCTTCACTGCCCTTCTCTGGACACGCTCCAGCACCTCAATGTCTTTCTTGTACTGAGGGGCCCAAAACTGAACACAGTATTCGAGGTGCAGCCTCACCCGTGCAGAGTACAGGGGCACAATCACTCCCCTAGTCCTGCTGGCCACACTATTTCTGATACAAGCCAGGATGCTGTTGGCCTTCTTGTCCACCTGGGCACACTGCTGGCTCATATTCAGCTGGCTATCGACCAACACGCCCAGGTCCTTTTCTGCGAAGCAGCTTTCCAGCCACTCTTCCCCAAGCCTGTAGCGTTGCATGGGGTTGTTGTGACTCAAGTGCAGGACACTTAGCCTTTTTGAACCTCATCCAGTTGGCCTCTGCCCAACTAGTCCCATTCTGGGGCAGTTGTCTGAAATAGCGGACAAAAATCACATCCTAGAAATGAGCCTGTGAGGGAGTCAAGCTGACCAGCATAGATGTAGGCACCTATTTGGTAGGGAGTTAAAGTCAGATGAGGAAAAAATCCCAACCATTCAGTCTGCAGTCTTAGACTTGTGCATATCTGAAGCCACAGCCTATGCAGGAAGTTATCAGACAGATTCAGAATGACTATTTTAATAACTATTTTTGAACACTGATGATTACCAGACAGCTTCCTTCATTCTTTCCTCTGCTTATTCCTAATATCAGAGAAGAAGGGTTCCTTCTGCCTAAAGAATTGTCTCTTCCATTATAGCTTTAGCCATTAATATATTTCTGGTAATTTGTTTCTCCCAGGAATAAGCACAGTCCTCTGAAGACTTTTGGTGCCTTTTAGGTATGACATGCTTCAGAGTTGGTCACAAAATAGGGCCTCTCACTAATGGGTCCATCAGATGGGTCACCAAAAAAGGAAAGGGAGGAATATCCTGTTGTATTGAGTGTTGTAACCAAATAGTCCCCTTCCACTTTAAGAAGTAATAATGTTCTCTGAGTGAAGAGTAAAGAAAATTACTCCCTGTTCCTTTCGGAAGAGTACCCAGTTCCTTGCCTCGGCAACACTGTGGTCATCTAGGGCAGTTAGAAAAAACTAAATGAGTTTGGCCATTAAATTTAAAGTACTGGCCTCAGATCTTTTATATCGCATATTGTATGCTATGGATACCCAATTTTATCTTCAGTATCATTCCTAGAAACACGATATAAAAATGAAAATCCTACAAGTCTATGCATAAAGTTATAAGATGGTCCCTTGCAAGAGTGAGGAAAGATAACCCTAGCTTCACATAAAAGGTTCAGCATGATAGGCTATATTTATTTAAATATTTGTTCATTTTTCATTTCTTGTAGCAATTAAAGTGAACTATTATCATGAGTTAGATAAAAGACTATATAGATCATTATGATGACATGGCAAATTTAGTGTTCTTTTTATGACTTTATGTTAGACTATACGTTACTAAGATTCATGGAGAGATTGAAGGCTAAAGTTGATTTTCCGCTATGAAAGACCCTTATTCCTTCCTCCTCCCAAACCATTGCTTAGGTATGTCTTGTATTTTTTCTTTTTACATAGCCTCAGCAACACCAGACTAAGAAAACTAATTGCTTCGCTGTTTTTGAAACTGCTGTGAGCATTCCACTGTAGAGAAGCTGCTTTTCTAAAGCAAACATATATGAGTTTCAGAGATAGAAAGGCTTCAATTGACATCACAGGGCTTTAGAATTGCTTCTTATTGTTTACATACTTTTTAACAAGGCTGAATTCCCTTTGTAGAAATCATTAGTGCAAAATTTTTTAGCAGACTACATTCACTTCAGTTGCTGTTTATTCTGAAATGATTTAACATTCAAAGCAAGTGAAGGTCTGCTGCAGTAAAAAGACAACTTCTTGCTGTGCCACTGCATGTAATAAATACAGAGCAGACAGTATAACAGAATTATAGCAAGAGTGATTTGAACCATAGTCATTTTTCTAATACGTTTAGTACTGGCCGCTACCGCTTGTTACATTGATATAACTAACAGACAGAGTTGCGGTGGTTTTAATGTCTCATTTCCTAGCTTTTTTGTAGAAGTCAGATCAATTTACCTGACCTTAGTCTCACAGCACAATAAAAAGCTCAAATCCTATGTCCAGTTAAGGAGGTAAATACATTTCCCAGTTAAAAGCTGTTCTTTTCTATGAGTCTGTCTCTAGTGAGAATCCTTTCCTTATGATGTCCAAATCCATAAGGTAGGTTTGGGACAGTGTACTGTCAGACCTTACTCCAGCTTCCACACTCCAGCTTCACTCCCTGACTGACGTGGTCCTGATAGCTGTTATAAACCAAGTAACAACTAAATCTTTCACCAAATCTCTTAACAGTGATCCTTTCTGGCAATGACAGGACCAGCCAGTTGACCCTGAAAATCACGGTGGAATAAACCAGCATTCCTAACACCCGTGCAGAATTTCACAAACTCAAGGCACAGGGTAATGGAGGGGGATTGCTTCCAAAAGCAATCTCATATCTTGTGCCTTTGTACAAGCATGCTTCCTTGGCAGCCATCAGCTACTGAATTAACAGCAGACCTGAAGAAAACTCACCTCTCACACCAGGACTAAATCATATTATATGTGAAAATTTAAAAAGAAATAGAAACAAAAAAAATGTAGGTCTTCCTCCATATGGGCTCTATTGGGTTCCTACTGAAAAATTCTCAAAGACCAGTGAAGCACCAGCCCACAGATCAGTGCACTTAATATTTTCAGTATTTGACAACCCTACTGCTTAATTTGTGGGCCAGACTTAGAGCATAAATCATACAAGTTTGATATACAAAGGAAAGAGGGAGCTGAATGAGTCCATTTTCATCAGCATTCCTCCGGCACTAGCTTTAGTTACCTGGAGACAGCTCGTGTGGTCATACATAGCCCATCATGGTGCTTATTGTAGCTATGAAAAAAATCAGTGCTGTCATTTTTGGCTTGAAGGAAGGTTATTGCTTGCTGGGCAGGACAATGTTATCAAACAGAAAAATAAGAGACCCTCAAACAACTTGGGATGGAGTGTAAAAAATTCTTCCCTTTATTTATCTTCAGTTTCTTTAAACAAAACCAGGAAAACTGAAAAAAAGGAATCTGACTCTGCCTGGAAATTTTCAGTCTTCAGTAAATCTGCCTGTGAGAGACTGAGGAAAAAAATTCCTCTGAACTATGTTTTGAACATCTTTAAATGCATCAGTTCCTGTTATTTCTCTGCTCTTTAAACTGCTTTGTCAAAAGAGGCTGTCGTACACTTGATAAATTCCACTTTAATCAGCAGGTGTCTCTCTCTATTTATGACTGAAGAATAAAAAAAATTGGTTAATCAGTCAAAAATGTATATAATCAAATAAAGAAAAACTCGTAGAAACTCCGGGAGACAGTGTCTGGAAGTGATTAATAATTAACATTCCCATTTTCAAAAGGAAGTTTTATTCTTAGAGGTGACTAATTTTCCAATTCAAGATTCCATGTTCCTTATTTGTTTTAATATCCTTTTAGAGCAAACAGAAATGCTCTTCCCCAAAATTCATAACTCTCAAATAAAACTCAAATCCATTTTAATAATAACGCTTGCTTTCCAGAGGTTAACGTGGAGATTGTTGTTTCCCTTGCTTTATGTATTTCAAGGGAGATTAAGCTTTTACTGTACAGGATGAATACTGTTCAGAAATGGATGAAATTAATTAATTATAAACACTGTACAAACATATGTTCTTGCTTGTCAAAATGGCTTCCATCCTAAAACAATACCCATAGCAAAACATTTGCCATAATGCCATTCATAGTTTCCTCTATTCTCTCTCACTCCATGCAGAAATATTTGAGAACTGAGACTGGAGATTAAAGGTTTTTCTCCCATTCTAACATAAAATAAAAAAAGAATAGATGAGGTAGGAAAGATTTGATATGTAGTAAAGAAATCAAGGAGCTGCAGTATTTCCCCCCCTGCAGAACAGATTAACAGAATTTCTGTAAACTATTCCTGTCTAAAAAGAAGAACTCAGTTTATATTTTCTAGTGGACCACATTCAATAGAAATTACTTGTAGTTTTACTATCCAGAACCCTTTAACACTTAAAACTCTGTGACTTAATGAAAAGCACAGCATAACCTTCAGCAGTAAACCTCTTTCAAAAAGAACTCATGTGCTTAGACTGCCAAGTGAATTTAAATACCTTCCTAACAGCGAGAGAAACCGAAGTTTCCTGTACTGGTGTGAGCAGGCATTAGCTACATGAGTGTCCTCTAGTCCAGCTCTGACAGACACTGCACATGAACACTGCCTCTGCCAGAGGGCTCTCTCAGGGGCCCTTACAAGCCCTTTGTTAAAATACTACCACCAAATTGAAGGTAGGATTATTTCCCTGTCTCTGATGGAGTGCACCCCTTTCTGGATACTGCTTAATCATCCCTGCTAGAAATAACTTTTCCCTGGGGCTTATAGAGAGACTTCTGAAGAGAAAGTCTTTTGCTTTCAGAATGTATCAGGCTGCCCAAAGTGGCAGGTATTTTCAAAGACGATGTTCCCAAAGGAGGATAACCTCCCTACAAGGTCTTTACTCTTTCGCTTTACCCAGCTCCACCAGCTGAGTACGGCACTGGCATATTAGCATGCACAGCATCCCTTTATGAAAAAGCATAAACATTTCCAGCAAGGGCACTCCGTGCAAGTTTGTCTGCTAAGTGGCTTTGCCTTCTTCTTAAGATATGCTTAAAATAAAGCAGTTCTCAGCAAAACAGATTCTTTGTTATTCCTTTCCCTGTGGAATGTATTCAGAGCCAGGACATTTTTAGACCCTCTCCATTAACTCCTGTGAGTTTGCATCCAGCCCCTCCATCTTTTTATGGAAGGAAGGTCTTATTACAGGGTAAGGCGACTGCCCTGTGCCTGCACTTTGCTGATGTGCTAGCAGTGCACCACTGCAGAACTAGGTCCCTCCACTTCAAATGGGCTCCGTACTCTAGGCAGAGGTAGGTACTGGGAAACAGATATATGCCATTATTGCAAAATCAGTACAGAAGGTATCAGTGATCTGATGGTTACACATGACATTGTAGATTAGGCTCCAGTATTCCTGTTGGACGTTACATTTTACTGGGAAGAAATAGTAGGAGGAAACCTATTGGCTCTGTTCAGTTTTTACCTGATAATTAGCAGTGTTAAAGTGCCAAAATAATTTGCCAAATCCTTTCAGATTTCTCTACATGAGCTATAATTTCTGGAAGGGTACAAAAAACACAGCTCACTTTACTAACGTATCAAAGGTTATTATAGTTGTTCCCCTTTCTTTCACTGAGAAGAGACTTTCTTTACAATTAGTCCCAAAGGCTCTGCAGCCAAGGCTTTCCTTGTGGTTAAAGATAAATAAACCACTCTGACCTGTAGCTATGAATACTAAATACAAATTTATAAGAATTATTTTTATTATTCAGTACTCATGGCTACAGATTGGATAGTCATATTAGTTTGCTTTGAATTAATCAAAGATATAAAATGAGACCAACATATATGCATATATATTGCTAAATATACATACGCATTTGTGTACACGCATCCTGCAAGTCCACATCTACCTCAAAGAACAAATACTGACCAAGACTATTCTGAACATCATTTCTTTTATGCACAAGGGTACAGCAGAATCTATGATTTCATTTAATGACACAATTGGATTTGAGCTACTAAAATTTCATCCCAGCAGAAATAATAATTTCTCACTTTGTCATACAGTATGGATTATATACTGTTAAGTATAATTTGAAATATTTAAAATCCTTTACACAATTCCTATGAATTTTGTATTTGCCATTTATCTTTCACATTGCACAGAGGATCTAACTTATTAAAAATATATATTACATAAACAGAAACAACAGAAGACAATCAAAGAGAGATAATATCCAGGTTGATGCTTCAGTTTAGTAAAATACTTAAGTGTCAGCTCCTCTGAGTTCACTGGAACTATTTATATACTTTGAATAAGTTACATGCTTCAGGCCAAAGGCCCCAGAAGAATATGGCTATATTGATAATTAGTACGGAAAGACTTCACTTTCATGCCCGCTTCTGGTCCCAGCTCAGTCTTGAGGTAGGCGACTAGGCTTCATAAGCCCCAGAGGATGGGTATCGCCAAGCTGACTGCACAGAAATGAATGCAACTCAGCCACCAAGAAACAGAGGAGCAGAACAGTGTTTTGCCCCCCTCCAGGGCATGCTTAGCTGTCCCAGCCAGCACAGCTAGAGTTACAGGAGGAGCAGATGGAAAACATTGAGACACTGTAGGTGTCTCCTACTTCACTACTCATAGGTGCTTATACTTGATTATGCTGAGCACAGAATAGGGACAAGACTAGCAGAGGAAAGAATAGAAGCTTAATGAAAACTACCTTTTAAAATACCAACTGATGTCTTTTTTAAAGTGTTATAAATATAGACAATGCAATCCCTGGCAAAGCCCCTAAACCTTCAAATCTATAGTTAGCTCAGCAAGTGAACAGGAGTAGAAGCTAAACTGAATGTGATGGTATATATTTTAAGAGAACTAATAAATCATTCATCAGCCTTTAATTATCATACTCTATAATCACAGAATCAAGCAATAAGCATTTCATATCCAAATTGAACACTTCTACCTGGCCATTGACTAAAATTGGGAAGCACTTAAAGACTTCTGTTTTGTTTTAATTATAGACAGCCCAATTTCAATCTATTTATTATGTCATTTCCATCTCATCCTGAAAAATACATATGCATTTCAGCATCTTTAATTGTGTGATTAGACCAATGACACTAATAACTGCAAGACTGTTTCTTTTATTTTGAATAATATTACTCTGGTACCAGAGCAGATCCGTTCTAAAAATACTTACTCACATTTTACTGTATTTTAAGAATGTTCTTCAGTACTCAAGTTTAAGTAAAAATACAAGAAAAAAATATTTTTCTTCCTTGACTGTTCCTCTTTGTGATTAACACACATTTAAAGTGCATTATTTCTACTAGAACCCATGAACTCTTACCTGGGACTCCCATGAATCTATTATGTCACCATCCCTGGAGTAAACAGCCTGCTAACAAGCCTGCATGTCCTTGTAAGAGATGGAGAGAGCTAGAAATAACTTTGATGTCAGAATCCCCACTCATAATTTTTAACATGAGGAATATTACATAAAGAGTTGGGTAGTTAACATACAATTTAATGACATTTTACTAATTCTGAGAAAAGGTTAATTAAGGTAATTCAGAGATAATAGAGAATTGTTTTAAACTAAATGCCAAGTTTTGTTAAAACCTCTCAAAAGCAAACGCTAACTTGATCAGTTTTTCCTACAAAGAGAATACATTAGCAAATGTGTGGGGTGGTTGTCTTAAAGGGTATTTTTCCACTTAATATTGTTATGCTTATGTGCTGTAAATAAACGTAACTGTAACTGTAACCTCCTGTAACTCTTTATGTGTGTAAAAGAACATTCAATTATAAGTTTAAAAAAGACCAGGGCTTATACTCTATAAGGATAAAGTATACATGCAAGATTGCCTTTTTATTATGTTAATGTAACTTTAACAATAATGGAGAACCTCTGAGACATTTAAAGGTTTACTCAATCAAAAATACACATTCAAATTTTATTTGAGTTTGCCATGTCTAACATGACATATAGTCTAAATAAAGAAGCAAACTTGATAGTCTGCTTAAAGCATGATTTTGGTATTCAGTTTACACAATCACACCCAGACCCACTACAATTTCTGCAGTATATTTAGCCAGTGTATACAAGTACTCTTCATTAGAAGGTCTAACAAGACTTAAAAATGAAAGTTAATTTTTAAGTAGATGTCCCTTTGAATAGGAAATTATTTTTCCAGCACCTTTGTTATCCATATCTGCTCCCCAAGATGGATTCAATCACCTTACAGTGCCCTCACACATGATCTTGGCTGACTTCATATTTTAAGCAGGTTAGAAATAAATCAGCTAAATCTTTCTGCCTTTGATATCAGTGAACATTTTTCCTCTTGGTTTCAGTTGTGTTGGTGACATAATTAGTTGGGAAGTTTTCAAGACCTAGAGAGTCATGACACTGTATTATAAGTTTTGTCAGAGGCACCTCTCTGAAATAAGGCTGGTATGCCCCAGCATACTGCTAGAGGCATCTACTGCCAGAAAACTTACTTATGAGATTTGGACCTTATCTTTAGGCATTGTATTTTTTTATTTATCTGAGTCTTACCATATGCCCAGAAAACCCAGTTTCCCTGTGAATATGTCTAAGCATGTCAGCTAAAGAGAAGAACCCTATAGAGAACATCATTTTTCACAAAAGCCTTGTATTAACACATTGCTCAAAGTTAGATATAGAAATAAGTATTAGAAACACAATACTGAAGTTAAATCTGGAGGTATATCTTTAACCTCACCCAAAGAATCTCAGGATCTGCCCACCACTGCCAAATTTTAAACAAGAAACATGGCCCTGGGGGATAAGCCAATGAGCTGCTTGGAAGGAAGCATGTGCTCCCTTTACATCCCTCAGGTTACAAGATTGGGAAACTCTTGGACAGAGGACTCTTGTAGCTATGTAGCACTTCTTCACTGTTACAGCTTTTGTATTCACAAGAGTGTTAATACTAAGGATATGCTTGCACTTCAGACTTCACCACAATGTGAAATAGCTTCCAGCAGCTGTGCTGCCTGGCCCTGCAAGCGTGGAGCGTGTTGTAGGCTATGTCCTATGCTTCGAAATTGCACCATGGAAAGAGTGAGCTATGACACTTAAACAACCATCATAAAACGGCAGCTGCGACCAGCTTTTGTGGCAGCTTCTTGGCCATTTGGCTGTCAGTAATATTTCATATATGTATGTATACAGTATGCCTACAGTGAATAGCAAGGGTGAGAGACGTTTCCTTGCCCTAATAATGTTCTTCCGCTACAAACAATTGATGCAGGAATTGCTCAGTTTTCCCTTGAGAGCACACACGCTTTTAGATTAATCTGGTTCTGAGCATCGTATCAGAAACATGAACTCCTGAACATGTAATTCCAGATTCAGATACCACAAGGTTCAGCTTTATGGAGGTTTTTTATCAGCTTTTCTAGAGGCAATGAGCCAGTCTTGTCAAGGAATAAGATCAAACAGGTGTCAGGTCCTTGTATTTTATCAAGGGCAGAGAGCTGACATTATTCCCTTCCTGTTGAAATCTCATCCATATTATCTTCAGAATGTAGTTCTTGTTCATCGAGGTGATGAAAAATAACACCCTGAAGAAGCTTGCTAATCCATACAAGTTTTATATCTTGACATACAAATCACAGGTTTGACAGTCAATACTATCATACTATATATAAAGGGTTTTTTCCTTAAACTTGGGAGAAATACAGCAGTCACATGAAAAACCATGGCAAAAAAAACAAGGTAAAAAAATGTTTGGTTATTCTCTAGATGTAAATGTGCAAGGGAAAGGAATAGAAATGAAGTTTCATGTTTTCTATCAGTTCCTGTGCTTTAATCCTGCCTACTGACTTTATTGGCTGCATCTCTTGAAACAGGATATGAATGTCAGTGGGTCTCCTGGTACTGATGGGAAGAATAAAAAGAAGGGCCTTTTTTTTCATAAAGATTTTCCTTGTTTTAAAAAGAATACATATAGATTATAAAGAATCTGCTTTATAAACTCATGTATTTATTTAGTTGTATTTTTGGTTTTGGTTTTGTTTTTTTTTTTTACTGTGGCTTATTTGGTCACAAGCTGTGTTAGTAAAGTGTAGAGGCAGTATAAGAATTTTGCTGGAAAAAGTAAGGATTAATTTAATGCTGGTGCTTGTCTTGTTTAGGGCTGGGAGGTATGATTTGAAATTCTGGAGACACTGAAGAAAAATTAGGGTATTTTGAGTGCATGTGTTTTTATAGCTCTCTTAATAGTGTTACTAAAAAAAAAAATTATAAAACCTGCAAAGCTGCTCCTAAAAGACATACACATTTTTCCTGGGAAGGTTAGTTATCTGTCTATTCATGCCTTGTGCTAGTCTTCTGCAGATTCTTGAAAGGGGCTTTGAAGTGGGAGCAAGACAAGTGTCAATATCCCGAGCAAGTCTAAGTATTAATTCCTCTGAATTCTGACGCAAGACTTTGGAAATATGTATAAAAGGCCAAGAGATAGGAACGACACTTATAACTGCAGTCATTAAGAGCAAGAGCATACCCATTCTCTGCCTAATGGGTGTCCAAGATCAATAGAACTTGCTGAGCATCCTCAGCTTTGATTTCAGGAGATCCTTAATAGCCTAGGATATAAGATATAAATGCAACTATAATTACGCCATCAAAATCAGACCAAAGATAAAATCTTGATCCTTTGTCATGGCTAAACATCAATTTTCATGATATGGCACTGAATTTCAGAAACCTTGATTTACTTGCTGATTTTTGAGTAGTTTCTATTCTAAGCAAACAATTTCAAATTCTGAGTTGATGAAAAGTGTCACAATATAAATAAATGTTTAGAATATTCAATTGCTTCTGTAATTCATCCATGGCATACAGTTACTACCTCTCTAGCCCTGTATAAGAAGCTATTTAACTAAATGTATTAATAGTTGAAGAATGGTGCTGGGTGATTAAGACTAGGAGTTGAGAATATAACATAGGTATTAAAGTTACATAATGTTAATGCTCTTTTAAAGAGCAATTTCTGTAGAGGAATTTAACAAACATTATGGCTTACAAAAGTGATGGATGCAAAGTTCAAGACCAGACCTGTTAACAGTGCTGCAAATTTTTTCTAATGCAAATTTGACAGTGTTTTATAGCTTTGACTTTCAATTTTCCATATTTTGTTACAGCAAGATCCATAAGATGTTTTGCTGGTTAGATCTGTTCTCATCTTAGCTTAATTCAGAAGCACATGTGTTATTCAAAGGTCTAACAACTGTGTATAAAGGACCAGCATGTTATAATTTAGTTCACAGCTACCTGTATTTTCAAAGGAACAATAGCTACATCAAGACTATGTTTCACCTTGGTTCTCCTGCTGTGGTGCTATACCTCTGCTTATTCTTTTCTGTGCAAGCCTTGTTTTTCTTTTTCTTGGTACACTTTTTGTTACAAAATTTCTTTACCTTGACAGGTTTGTGTCTCCTGGTTGTATGCTTTAAACATAAATATGAATGCATGCACACACTCAGATGTCACAAGTTGTTTTCACAATTGTTATGACAAGCTCAAGGCTGTAGAGTCCTGCTCCTTTGCTGAAGCACAAACCCCTCTGCACAGGCCATGCCTATTGTGCATTCCTATTAATTGCCTGTCCCCTGTCACTCTACTGGACAAACCTCTTATGTGGCTATAACAATGGAAGAATCCAGCATATTTCCCAGCAAATTTAAAGAGCTTCAACATAAATTTAATTCTGTGGTGGCTTTTTGTTGTTTTTTTTTTTTTACTAATTGTAATGAAGATTAAATACAGTTATCTGAAATACCTGGATCCTTACTACTGTTTAATAGCTTCACCACCTACTGTAAAGCACAGCTTCCAAATTACTGCGTAAAAAACCTTCCAATTTATTTCTACTGTATGAGTGACATAAAAGCATCAGATGTTGATATTTAATTCTTACCATGATACCATCATTACTATCAAACAAGAATGTCTTATAGTAAATAAGTATTTGCTTATTACTCATTAACAGGACAGCCCTGTCTGCATCTTTGCGTTTTTATGTTAAATTCAGTAACAGATAATTCTGTGAGGACAGGATATTTTACAAACATATTTCACATCTCTCCACAGTATCTTGAGACACTTCTCACTTGACTTTCAACTGCAATGTTTGCTATGTAATAAGTGAACAAACACAGTTCTTTTAAGGACTTCCTTGTTACATTGGCTGACTCTTGCCCTCTGAAAGCTTTAGCTTTCCAATTTCTTCCTCCTGTAAAAAACTAATGAGGTCCCTTCTGTACTGCTCCACATTGTCAGTCATTCTTCATTGCAGTGGTTCTTTAAATAGCTTTTCTGTCACAGAAGTTGCTCTGAAGGTGTTAACTTGGTATACTGAAATAAATGCATTCATTCACCTTAATTGCAAAAACTGTTTCTTTTTATAACTCTGCAAAATCTATTTGGGTGAATGGTACTCCAATTTACAATCTTATTTTAGCACACAAATTTTTCTAACCAGTATTTTATTCTCTTCATTGTTGGGAGCAGTATTGTTCACTGTATAAGAGCAATTATATTTAGTGTGCATCCTTTTTCTATTTTTGTATAATATTTTGAATAACTGAAAACTTGCAAAAGAAATAAAACAGGCTAACAGTTGTGAAACTGTATAACCTGTGTTTCTTCACTAAAGATGACTTAAAACTAAGCTTCTAATCTTGAGCTTTTGGCACACACTATTTCACACTGACTTTGCACTAGTAAATAAAATTATATCTAAATATACACATACAATAAATATTCTAGAAGGTATAGCTGAAGAAATTTTATATTTAAAATACTTTGTCATATTACACACTGAAATGCCAACTTCAGTTTTGTGTCAATCCAAGACTGTTTTTCACTAAACATTTGCTTTGACTAAGTTTCAAATGTATGCATGCACCTACTCAAGTCCAAGAGCTGATGAGGCATACCTTTTTGTAGCCCTATAAAATCTGGTTGAGGTCAAGAAACATATTAATTAAATGTTCTACTTCCGAGCAGTGTCATTATCAGATTATTTTCAAGAATATGTCCCACTCTGACAATAGCTTGTACATGTAGACAATCAATTTGCTGAGGAGTAAGCTATGTTCTTTTTCCCAGTTTGAATTATTTAAATAATCTCAGTCACAGTTAGTATTTAAATGGCTAGTGCTTGCTATATAAAAATTGAAATATATGTTAGAACACAAATTAATGGCCTTTTCATTTTTTTCTTGTAGTAGTTGATCTTTTTAGTGATTATTTACACAGTCAGAAAGATAAATTATCTTACCATTGATATAAAGTTCTGTCAATGGATTTTCAGGGGGAGAACCCTTATAGCAATATCCAATACAGAACATCTGAGAAAACTTTTTAAAGTCCTTCTATTTAAAAAGGCACAGGAATATACAATAGGCAGTCTTGATGAATTCAGTGGCACTGCTAACATGCTTAAGAACAGATACTTTCATAGCATTTGTAGACCAGTGCTTAAGAGATGTTTATTGTCAGGTGCTGAAGCTGTTGGGGTGTTTGTTTTGTCAAAGAATCAAAGTATTTTCTTCATATTTCTGATGAGACAAATGGAAGACAAGAAAAATCCAACCTTTCTCCTCCCAAGCCCCATCACAACATGGGAGAATAGCTCACAGGGGGGTGGCATTCTAAGTCATGCAAATAAATCATTAATTAGTTACATAAATGATTTTATAGAATCATGCAAATGTTAACAGAGAAAAAGCTAGGTAGTTCTTTAGCTTTCAAAAATGGCTTTGTATTTTATTCCTGATAATGGTCTGTACTGTTCAAACTGTACTCAAAGCTCTTCTGCTGCTGAATATATGTCCTGATTCTCAGTACACACTGACACAACTATAATAACTGGAGGTATCAATTCTAGCTCTTTAGTCATACTACATGACTTCACAGGTTATTCTCCATAACCCCACTTCTACAGAAGAACCTTTGGTCCTACTCTGATAAGGTAAATTGAAAGGTCTGTTTCAGAAGGGGAGTGGGAGTATGGTGCAAGATAGGCTACATGACTGTAAATTCCTTGACTTGCTAGAGAGGATGAGCCAACAGTTCCGAGTATTTGACTTTGCTGGTTTAAATAATTAGTATTTGACTTTGCTGGTTTAAATAATTATCAAGACAGTCTGAGTTTGTAAAAGGTACTTTTTGTTATTTTAAAAAAATCAAAACCCAACAAATTAAAGGAGTCTTGCCCAAACGCTCAACTGTATTTGCTCAATAAATCTGCATGATTAATCTCATTTTTCCTAATAATATACATAAAAATGCCAGCATACAGCAGGGAAGGGAAAAATGAAACTGATACTAGGACCCTACTGAAAATTCTATTGAGTTAATATGCTTAGGACAATGAGCAGATCTAATGATTCAGACAACACTGACTACTCTACACAGCCAAGGCCTATTCTTGGGGGGGGGGGGGGGGGGACACGACACGGGGAGGGAAGACAGAACTCCATAGGATGCTGCTAGCAGGGAGGCAACAGGCAACATCTTAAATCAGGGAAACACATCGCTGGCATAACCATACACGGGTATATGCAGATCCACCACCTAAAAGAATTTTGAGGGTTGGACACATGGATATTGGCATGCCTAATATCTATAATATCAGTCCCAAATACACAGCAAAAGGCAAAGTGAATTAATACAAAATAAAATTTATGATGAATATCTAATTATCATAGACTGGCTTTGCATTATCAAGTACCATAAAGCAGTAGATAGAGAAACCTATAGCAAAACAGTTGATGCTGTGGATCAGCACCCAACCTTTATGCATTTTGAGACAGTTACTTCTAGTCAGGCCTCATGGGCTGAATATCCATTAGCTACTGGAACATATCAGATACTCACCTGGAGACTATCATCTGATAGTGTTTCATTTGTAATGATTTGAATTTCCATGTTCTAAGACTCCTCCTTAATGTGAGCCAAACTGCAGCAATTAGGAATAGCCAGATTTACTTCAAAAGGCCACACAATACAAATAAAACACTAGCATAAATGCATCTTTTGGATAACGAGTTGCTAAATAAGGCTATCTTTGACTCCAGTGCTTTTCTACAGTGGACATTGTTACTATGAGTAAGTACTCATCAGGTCAGAAGCAGCAATCAAAATACAATTGCTGCTTTAATTATCCCATTTATGAATCCCTATCATGAATACCTTTTAGCAGTATCTAAGAAATCCCCAGATGCCCTGCTGAATTCAGGATTAAGATGGTTCCTGGCATCTTCCCTTGGTAGGATGTAATGGGTTTTTCCTACAGTGCAGGGACAATGTCGGCACATGTGCATGAGCCACAGGGCCACACTCAACTGGGAATACACCCTCTTTGTTACCTTAAAGGTGGTGGATCTCTCATGGAATCAAGTCTTCAAGTTTGCTTTTGAAGTATATTCTTATTTTGATTATTTTTCAGCATTTAGATTGCAAGAATTTCTAAAATATGTGCATTCCTCCTATGCTACCTAGAAAATAAAAACCTTCAAGCTTTAATGGGAAAATCTGAACTACAACCTGTTACCCACTCCTGTGGGTGTCTACAACAATATATTCATGGAAAAGAAGTTTTAGCATTAGACAGTAGAAATTATTATGCTGGATGGAAATGTATTTCAAAACCAGGGAAAAATGCTTGAGTTGCTTAGGTGACTGAAAATTTTTTCTATATTACTCAGTTTCAAGAATAACGAAAGGATAAAACAAGAAAAAGTTAATGGAAAAACTGTGGGGGGAAAAGTGTCAAGAGTGCATATTCTGTTCTTTGAAGAAAAAATTGGTAGAAAAATATAAATTATATACAGAATTATTTCCATAAGCACCTTGGGCTGATTCTCCTAAATGACAACAAAATTTGCAGTTTTGACAGACCTTACTTTGTACAGCAGCTATTTTGTGCTAGTGAACTTTTTGCCTTCAGAAGACTTTCTTTACTTCTTCCTTCCATTTTGCTTCTTTGTGGGGAGGGGGTGGAGTCCAAGGCTTAGCTGTTTCTGGTTGCTGTCTGCCAAGGATCTAGCATTAGGAGGTTTCAATAACTACAATTTTGTTGACTGACCAGTTGTATCTACAGGCACATGCTGGTTTGCTGTCCCACTTGTTTAGTTTGTATCACTGTCTTTAGAAATGGGCCTTCACTCTCTTTCTTTGTTATCCAAGGCAAAGCATGCTTTGATATATTTTAGCTACTAGAGCAAATCACTATGTGTAATCAAAGAAAATACCAGCAGTTTTGCAGTCATTTTAGGGAGGCCTAAAATGTTTTGCAGTCATGTTAGGGAGGCCATTGGCATCGCTAACAGATGAGAGAGGTTCATCACACCACTAAAAAGTGATTAAAGATTTTGCTGCAGACTACTGATAAGAAAAATGGCAAGTTGCTTTATGATACAGACTTAAGCCGTTTCAATGTTTAGGCCTCTCAAATTCTTGTTTGACTTATATATGTTAGTGAATAACACTGCTTTTTGTTTGCAGTGAGGAAAGTATTTTCACTCTTGACAAGTGATCTCATATACCAATATGGTTGGGTTTTTTTGTCCTGAAAGAGTGGAGGAGATCATCACAGTATCACACCTGGCTCGGTATCAAAGTACTGTTGTGTTGGATATTTTTCTTGAACTCTCAATTGATCAGATACAAATAAGAAACTGTAAAAAAACCCAACCCTCCAGAACTGCTACAAAACAGCAGCAATATTCTACAGGCCTGACTTTACAATGCTTTATTACACTTATGTAACTAAGATTTTAGCTAAATGTTTATTAGCATTGTCTAGTAGAATGGGATATATCCCTCTGAAAAATGATTCATTCCATTTCAACAATCTCTTAAAAAAAGTAAACTGAGTCATCTTATCACTCTGTTGATTGCAAATGGTGTCTACATGAGAATTTAGGGATCAAATTAATTAGTCACAGCTGAAGATGGGTTGATGAACCCTGCCTTTAATGACCTGCAGAGCAGAGTTTTACTTTCAAAGTGAACAGCTGACTCTTACTTGCTACCTTACCACAAAATGAGAAAGTCAGACAACCTTCTTGTCAGTCCATGAAATATGGCTAATAATATTTCTTTGTTCAGAGCCTGTGCACTCTCATTCCCTTCGGTAAGGGTAGCCAGTGGTAATCGAGAAGGTGGTTCCACAACCATGCCACTGAATTACTCTCAAAACTACAGAGCTCTTTTCCCCACAGCAGAACTAAACTCAAGTGAAAAAGTAGTTTCCCTCCAGGTCACGCCAGCGACTGTTAGCCTGAATATTGTTCTAATCCCAATTGCTTTGCTCTTGACTGGCAGCAGTAAAAGAGAGAAAAGACTCGACACTTCCTTTTACGGAACCACTACTGACTAAAGAGGCACTGTTTCTATGTAGACACGTTTCGTAATTTTCATAAGTAACAGTCTGAAGTCTAAAACAAAAATTAATATTGGTACATGGAATCTCAAAAGAAGTAAAAGTGCACACCAATATCCATGCTACAAATATTAAGTAAACACTAATATTTTTATGAAAGCAGCAAGTAAAGACTATGAATGCTAAATATGGCTTCATATTAAGTTGACTGCCTTTTCACATACTACCTGAGCAAGCCTAGCTGTTTATAGCAATTGCTTAGTTTGTTTAAACTGGGTAGTAGGCAGGGACCAGATCCACAGCTGCTGCAACAACCCAGCTGAACTCAGCACAGATGTGCCAGTTTACATGTGCTGGGGAGCCAATCCTTACACCTACAAAACTGCTTATGCTATTCAACATTAAAAATTATTGGTTACATTCTAAAATGTCACTTGGATCACCTTGGATTATCAGAGACCTTCAGAAAGGTATTGTTATAGCTCTCCCTTAGAATAAAGCACAGATTTAGATTACAACACAGTTTCAATTCTAACTAATATTTACATTCATTGATAATGTCCAGAAAATACCAATTTTTAATTGTTTGGGGTTTTGCCTCTATAGCCCAGCAATGATATCAGCTGCTTTTGAATGAAAACAATGATTTCCTAGTATAATACAACTACATATGCAAACTATTGTAAATGGAGACTTCATGTTGCAAAGCTTGGCATATAAATATAACAATTGTGAGGTGTATTTCCATGAATGAAATAAATGGAACAGGAAAATGTAGTTGAATCAGTATGTTACAATAAGCAAGAAAAAATTAAAAGTCCATCAAGCAGCTCTCTAGCCAACATCAAAATTTCAGTTCTGCCTGACTAACACTGGGGGCTCTGCAAGGAAATTCAAAACATATAAATCAGGTTTTAATCTATAACAGTAAAAACAAGCAACATAAACCACAGAAGAAATCAGGAAGAACCCACCTTAGAAGCCAAATGCATAGAAACTAGGAGCCTTGGACCAGAAGAAAGCTTGCATACAGCCTACTCTGCTCTTATATTGCCTGTAAATGTCTGCCACTAAAACCTGGACCTTCAATTGTCCAGCACAGCAGTTCTGGGAAAATTACACAGGTTTTGTCTGTGTAATTTTCAGTAGGTATAAACCCAAACATAAATAATTTTAAAATGGAAGGAAAATGCAGAAGAATAGTGTTAGTATCTTTTGGATAAAGACCTTAAAAGAGATGAGTGCAAAAGCTAAGCACAAAATCACACCATTACAACCTCACTTTGTTTATGATTATGCCACTGTATTCCTCATCTATATTTACTATGCCTGACTACACTTGGATTTTTAGCACTAAGCAGGTCACACAAAAACTAAATTTGAAAATCTGAATATCTCTTAAATGTTTACTCTGCTGTTTCTACAGCAGACTTCAAACTCTAGAACAGGACAGTGCATGCAAGAGTGCTTTGACAGTGTACTGCAATTGAGCAAGTACATCTCCATGCAACAACATCAGCAGTCAGGAAGCATACAGTGTGTCCAACTGGCAGATGAAATCATCTGAAGAGCCTCCTTGTCACCATCTCTAAGAAGTGAGGAAGGCAGTGGAGTAGGAGGAATGGATGAATCAAACACCGTGTGCTTCTAAACAACAGTGGGAACCAGCACCTGACAAGCTAATAATGCGTGTGTTACCTTTACTTTACAAATTTTTCTGTGGTTTCCAAACAGTGTTTACAAGAAGGCTTCAGCTTAGTACTGCACTGACTGAAATCTACAGGAATTTTGGCTAATTGAACTTCACAGGTTGCAATGTTCTCATTCTAGATAAAGGCACCAAGACAGGGAGAGAAATTAAATGTGTCTAAGGTCACCTAAGAAGTCAGCAGGGTATTTGGGTTCCAAAGCAGCAAAGCAGCAAAATTCAGCCTAGTGTGACACATTTAACTTTAAGAATATTTATGACCTGTGGCATTAAGTGGATTCTTAAGTGTTTGGCTGAAGAAGGATGGATTTAAACACATTTTAAGCATCTTTCTGAATTCAGGCTGAGATAGTCTGACTCTACATCTTTTAGTTCAATCAAAGGCAAATATTTATAGTAGGACAATGGTGAACTGAATTTTTCCCTAGTGATTTTTTTCTTAATTTTTAAAAATATATTTTATTGTTTCTTATCTTTGTAAATATGTATTTTACTTTGCTCACATTCTTTTCATAGTCACTTATTTTCTTTATCCACAAATAATAACTAACAATGGCTTATTAATGCACTAAACATTGTATTGTTAGATAATTTTTTAAAAGGAAAAAACATATCAACCTTCAGGAACTTGGAATAATCTAGAACTTCTGCTTACATAGCTTTTTATCCTATCCGATTTTAGGAAAAATCATCATTATGAATCAATACTGTTGCTTAAGAAAACATGAAATTACAGGTTAGCTCATTGGTCCATAGGAATATAAATTGTCATTAAGTATATCAAACCACAAGTCATAATTCTAAGGTCTGAGTCCCAAACAAACCTTTCCTTCCAAATGCAGAGCAGGAAGGACAGTGAGCCACAAAATTATTTTCTTATTTCTGAAGGGACATCCACACCAGGATGACAAGAGCACACTCCTCCCTCTTTGTGGGGAGAGCTTCCTAGTTGTAGAAGGTGTGCTGAATTTATACTAAAGGTGCTATGAAAGCTCCAGGAGGTTGTAGGTTTCTAGTCAAGACTTCACCTCATCAGAAGCAGTGAGTTAGAGCACAGGAGATAAATATATATGGTGTTTGTATTCCACTATAGATAAATCCAGATGTTGCAGGAAAAGCCTCCTGAAAAAGATCTTGTCAATGATCACCACTGGATTTACCAGGTTCTTGTAATCCCCACAAGCTCTCGATTGTGACCTTTGTTCTTTTTGGTGGTTTTCATTAATTCCACAGTGTTTTTTTTTAGAAAAGGGATTATTATCCCATTCTTCCTTTCTGACATCAGACAAGAAATCCTATCATTATCTAGGAAAGAATCCTCCATTTCTGGCTTTACAGATTGAATTTCATGGTGATGTTTGGCAACAGCGTGGCAAGGCATAATAAATTTTTGTCTCTGTGGATTAGCAAGTCTGAGAAACTTGCAGGTAATTGGGTTTTCTGTTTGAAATACTGTATTTGGAGACTTTAAAATTCAAGAGACAATCATTATCTCTAAGTTTCTGGGCATCAGCTATTTTACATCTTTATTCCATTTTTAATAGATAATGGGTTCAAAGAAGTGCCACTTTCAATTTTCAACACAGATCTAGAAAGAACATTCATATGTCTTTAATGGGCATTGTATCTCAGATTGACACTTTGAAAATAGTGCAACTTGTTTTCATGAAGTTTCTAATTTGTATTTCCCTGGAAGTTCTCTTTCTACTAATTTTTTGAAGAGGAAAGAGGCAATGGATAGAACCTTGCTGTAAAATGGAAGAGGCATAACAAGAGTGAACTTTTTTTTTATATCATCACTTGCCTTTTATAAAAACACTAGCTGACAATTATATGTCCTGTTTTCTTGACTGTGGCTCTAAATTAAAGGGAAAAAAAAAGTTAAGCAACTGAATTTCGTTATGTCTACCAAAGGGTCAATAGCTATTCTTCAATATATTTTTGAAAAACATTAAATTAGAAATCAAATTCAAATCACACATTTAACAAAATATTTCCATTTAATCATACAAGCAGGACTTGTAAATAACAGAGTTCAAAGCTGGAGCAGATGGTCCTTCTGTTTTAATTCTTTATCTGATCTGCTGTATGCCAGTAAATCTCTGAGTTTCATTTGCTTATTCAAATCCCTTGGCTATTCAGGACACATTGTGTCAAAGCATTCTGCTGTGGAATTTCAGTTGTTTTATATATGCTCCTAAACTAAAAGAAAACATATGTATATTTTGTACACACAAAGAACAACATTATAAAAAACACAACACTGAAAAAAAATTCTTCCCTGGTGACTTATATAAATACTCTCTATATGTGTTATGTATATATATATACAGAGAGAGGATGGAGGCACTTAAGGAATAGGCCAGATTTCAAAAAGTGTTTACTAGAAATTCAAAAGCAAAAGTAGTTCTAACTACTTTAAAAATCTTTCTCTATGTCAATTTTAATCCATCATTTAATAAATTTATTTTACCAAAATAGGATTCAATTGGTTTAACTTCATTGCTACTAATCACTTGCACTAACATCAAGGTTCAAAGCGTTGCACATAGTAATATGTGCCAAGTTAATTTTGGCTGACTGTTTAGATTTAATAATATTGTTTTTAAAGGATTTAGCTCTACACTACCTTGCAACATGAATGACATAGCCTCCTTTTGAAAATGTTATGGAGTCATAAAGCTGGCTTGAAAAAAACTTAGGTCTTCTTGACATCTTCATTTTCCAAATGTGACTGTAAAACCATGCAGTGAGATGCACATCACCTAATACCGAGGTACTTGGGGACATTGAGCTCAAATGCATCTTCCCTTTCTCATTTAAACAATTCATTCAAGAATGAAATCATATGACCCTAAGACTCATTAGTAATATACACATTCCTATATATAGCTTGAGATTTTCAAAGATATCCTCTTAAGATAGGAGCCTGAAACCCACAGATGGACTTATTTGATAAATGCATTACTCTTAGTGGTGTTTGGATTAGGTCAGTGGAATTTGGATGAGAAAGGGAAGAAGTAAGAATTGCAAGACATGTATCTCCACTTAGAACTTGTTCTTCAAAAGAACATTCCTGTTGGTAACAACAAATTATATTTTTCTTTAAAAGACTAGATGTTTTCTTTTATAGTTGTTTGTTTTTTCTGAAAAGACAGTTATTTTGTTACCACAATCCATCATAAAACAGCCTATTTGTTTGATTACATTCAAATATTTTTAGCGTTTACTATGGAATGACTGTGATAACTGATAACTGTGATAACAGCCTTGAAAAGAAAAGGGAAAATCTGGGTTATGTGTGAGCACTGATGGACAGGAATCTCAGCCATGGAGGAAAAATAGTTTTGTCCTACTTTCTGAGCAGATGAGAATTAGAGAGAGAATGAGCAACTTCCAATTTTAGGTCAATATTTTCACCCAGGGAGAGCTCAGAAAAACATTTCATCCTTTGGCACATGGCAGTTGTGTCCATGGAGGCAAAGACCACCCTGTGTAACCTTTGACACTTTACTAAAATAAAAAGTTACCATTGTTTATATACTATTTAAAATAAGTCAAGAAGAAAAAAATAGGATGCAAGGTTATGTCTCATTGGCTCTGAAACTACTTCAGCTGCCCACTTGCTCGGACTTTAGTGCACAGAGGTACATGAACTTCTATCCATTCAATCATTCACGTTTCAGCCCATCTGTCTGTCTAGCTACCTATCACAGACACAAACATACAGCAAATGTACTTATAATTTCTTTGTTCATGAGAAACGAAGGGGAAAATGAAACACTGGAGCTATGTTGAACATTTATTTATTCTTGCAAACATATATTATTAATCTACAAAAAATAGTTTAAGGTCATTGCAGACAATTAATTCCCTAGTGACAGGGTAAGGATTCTCAGTGGTTTTACAGCCACACAATGTTCATGTACTTTAATAAAAATCCCTTGTGCTGTTTTTGCAAACTCAGCTGAGGATGTCAACTTACTTGTTGCTTAAGCAAAACTCTCTCATGCTTCAGTGCAAGAATAAAAACATAGTAAATTATGTTAGCTAAGAGCAAATGAAGGTGGAAACATTGCATATTTGGCAAATACCTCTAACCACTAAGAGTGTGTCTATGTGCTAGTGATTTGAAAAGTCACTACTTATAATTCCCTTGGGAAGTCAGTAGGTTTTTCTGTTCCCTGCTTTTCTGTGCACTGCTAACAACTTCAAATCAAAATGCGATGAACTACATTGGAAATGTCAGGAAACTAAGCAAAAAGTCCGTTGCAAGTCTTTAAAATAACCTGTGGCTATTTAATGCTGATCATAATGACTGGGTGAACTTGGTGCACTAAGGGACTTTGATAAACAAAATTTCTATTTTCCTTGTGCTTAGGGAAATCATTGCAGCGTTTAGACTGTTACAAGTCAGGCACTTATCCAAAATGACTGCCACCTTGGAAGTTATTGCCAGCCTTAGCTATGAATGTCATTGGTTTGTTGGGTCACATCAAATCCTTCTCATGCTGTTACAAAGACAAACAAATCATGTATTTTGTGAGGATGTGTAGAATGTGCAATATTTGATTTAAAAATCTGGATAAAGCTTGCAACAGATAGTTTAACTGTAACATAGGATACCAATTCAGGTTATCTCTGACAAAATATACGGATTTTGACCTCCCTCAGAACAGCACCATAGGAGGGAACAGAAATTAGATCAGTGATGGCATTGAGAGGGGAAGAGGGGAAGTAGACAGCATTGGAAATCCAGTAGGTGCATACAATATAAGGATTTTTTCCACCCCATGGATGCTGGTAGTGCTTTGTAAGTAACAGATACTGTTGGCTGAGGAGTTCATCTTATCCTTACACTAAACAGAGCCAAGACAGCTGACCATGCTGTGATTGTGGCAGTTAGCAGTGTCTGACATTTCTGCAGAAGGCTTGGAGCTGACGAAAGGTGCCTTGAGCCAAAGCCACGGTAACCTGTGGTGGGCAGGTGAGCGGCTGCGTGACGCTCTCCCGGCATAGCCGACACCTCTCCGTACCTGATGCATCCAACTTTCTCCTTGTTTCTCCGCAGAAGTATCGGCACCCGCCGAGCTCGCCCAGTTTGCTCACACCTGCGGAGAGGAAGGTCGCTGGGGGGGTTAAATTGACGTTAACTTCAGGCAGAACTGTGCCCCTCGTGCCCGCAGGTGGGCCAGGGCCGGCCACCACGCATGTCCCGGAGGGGCAGCCGGGAGCGCCTCTCCCGCCGCGGGCACCCAGCCGGGCGCGGCCACCGCGGGCTCCGGCGGGGCGCGGGGGCTGCCCCGGCTTTAGTCCCCTGCGGGGCACCGAGGGGGCCGGGACGCCGCTAGGTCCCCGGCGGCCCCGTGGGAGAGTGGTGCAGCGGGGGCAGGGGGGGCTGGGAGCCCCGAGCACAGCCCTCGGCGGAGCCCCGGGGCCGCTCCGGGCAAACGTGGCACCTACCGCTAAAAGGCGTGTGAAGGTGTGGGAGAGCCACCGGGTCCCGGAGCTGATTTCCTACGGGTCTCGCCCAAAATGCACGTTACCTGGGTTTAATTAGGATTGCACAGCGTCTCTGTCCCCGTCTGGCTACATCCATAGGCTACCGCCTGGTCTCTATAGGTATATGCAGCCTATAGGCAGTGCTGCATCCTCTACATTTCCAGCTAGCCTTCATTCATATTTATGGCGCGATTAAATATTTGATCAAAGGTTGAACGCTAACGCAGATCGGTTATATTTTTGATGTACGACCCTTAATATAGACTTGTTTTGTAAACCGTAAGTGTCCTAAGATTCTCAGCGCAGCCTCCCCCCAGCCGTGCAGCCTCCCCCCCAAATAATAATAATGCTGCAGATTGTAGAAGGATTTGAGTCTGCAGCCAGAGAGAAAGGGATTAGGGCGAGAGGACTGGAAGTTAAATTGTGCTGCATATAAAAAATGGGCGGATTGGTCTCTAGATGAGAGCTTGGTACCACCTTCCTTTCTAAAATAAAATCTCTCTGGCATGAAGTCACAGCCTATTTCACATCCGGTTTACCCTGGGACGTATTACTACTGTCTTGGTAAAGAGAAAGCTTTTGTTGTATAGCGGCGGTCGGAATATTGGGAAGAGAAATTTGGGTGCTAAACCCGGAGGAGCGGAGCAGCGGCGGCGCCGGCGATGGCCGAGGCGGAGTGAGCGGCGGAGCCGGAGCCGCGCAGTCTCCGCGCCGCGCGGGCGGGAGGGCATCCCCGGCAGAGCCGGGCAGCGGCGCCGCGGACCCGTGCCCGAGGGGCTCCGGTAAGGGCGGCTGTTCGCTCGCACACACGCACACACACACACACGCACGCACACGCGCACACACCCGCACCCCTCCGGGCGCTCCCGGCTGCGGGCACCGCGTCCAGGCGCGCAGGCGGCTCCTCTCCCCTCTCTCCGCAGGTACCGCCGGGTCGGTGTGATTTTTTCCTATCCCTCCAGCTTGAAAATCCGCAGCGGTCGATGGGCATTTTAATTTATCTTATTTATTTATTTTTTAGCGTGGACTGATTTCCACCGGTCGCTTGGAAAAGGTTTTTTGGTTTTGGGGCTTTTTTTTTTTTTTTTTTTTTCCGAGGGAGGCGGTGGGAGGGGTGTCTTTCTCAGGGTGAGGGGGAAATACAAAGTTGAAATGCCGGGAGGAAAACAAGTCTCGATTTGCGCCTCAGAGATGGGCAAATCTCTCAGCGGGGGTCAAAAATGCACCCCCCTCCTCCCCCCCCCCCCCCCCCCAGTGGGAGCTGCTGAAATTCTCCCAGAAGCGTGGCTCTTTCTCCCATTTTGAATGGGAAAACCAGAGCTGGTTTCACAGGCGGTGCGGGCTGGGGGAGGCCAGGGGCTGGGAGCTGGCGGTGTTTAACGCTCCTTGAAAGTCTTTGTTAACATTTGCTTTTTCCAGCTGCAAGAAACTTTCCTTCTCCAGGATTTATAGCGCCTGTCTGGGTTTATTGAAGCGGGGGGTGGTGTTGGGAGGGGGACGGGCGTGGAGCTCAACAGATCAAGATAGTTCAGAATAATTCACTTTCCGTTCTTTATCCCGAGGAGCCTTTTGCAAAGGCAGAAGTTGGCAGGACCGGGAGAAGGCGATTTTTGAAGCCACAGATGTTGCCTTTCCCTTTGTAAGGGGGCTGATCACTGAGCAAGTTAAGATGCAGTCTCGTCCCTGAAGATCTTTATCCACACTTTCCTGCCACATCCAGCTCCTTCCTATCCAGTTAGATTAGCTCAGCCCCACTCAGTGCTGATCTGCCGATCATTTGCCTATAAACGCATTAATTATATCTCATTGCTTACATACCGCTTTGTAATGATATTTTATTGATTTAAATTGTCCCTGAGAGTGTGCAGTGATTTGGGGTAGCTTTATTTAAAGGTACAACAGCATTTCCATGTACAGTGTTTAATTTTCTCAGGCATTTAAAAAAACTCCAATTCACTATTGGGGGAAAATACAGGCTTCGTATTTTGTTGCCCTTATTTAATGTAATGAATACTAAAAATCGACTGGATTCCATCACACAGTATATAGATATGTAAAGGGACCTGCAGCATCTCCTGGGCAATCAGTTGAATCTGGAACACCGATTCCACAAATACCAGCTAACTTTGTATTTTATGGTTTATTAGAAAGTGAAAGAAACCTTCTGAGTTGTGTTACTTGTTACTCAAAGGTAAACTGAGAGTAACTCAGTGGAGTCTGGAGAGAGGACGGGAGACATTTGGAGAGGAGGAGAAGGCTGCTAATGCAAAAATATTTCCTAGCAGCAATCAGAGACTGGTAGGGATTTAGGGGATGGTGTGTAGGTTGTCAGCACATGGTTTGATTATGAATTGTGCCCCTTAGCCCGACGAAAATATTAGTGTGCATATGCAGCAGCAGATCACAGAGTCAGAATCTGATCATTTTACTCCTTCTCTGATGCTAATATTTCAGGGAAGAGGAGAATAGTAACAGCTGTAGAAGAAAGTTGCTTCCATCACATCAAAGCAAAGCAGTGGCTGTGAGGGAAGCACCGGTCTCCTCAATCACATTACCGCACACTGACACCTTCCAAGAGGTTTGGAAGGACTCGGGCTGGTTCAAGTCAAACAAAAAACGATTACACTTGGTTATCTGGAAATGTTATGGAGGCACCTTGTCACATTTTCAGCACAGGAGGAAACTGAGTAAGAATTGCCACAGAGTTTGGGGACAGCAGCTTTAACTCATAATTGTTTTTGTTAAAGTTCAAGAATAATGCAAACAAGAATACACCCTTACCATAAAATAAATCCCACTCTAAGCCTCTGTGTCTAAAAGTAGAAGGTAAACAGGAGAACAGCCAAGGCCGCGCTCCCTTATTCTAAATGACATGAGCTATAGTATTGTGAGGTCATTGCCTGACATCAAATTATTCTGCAAAAGTTTCCAAAAGCAGATATTTTTTTCCACAGTACCTGTTTTAATGTAGGGGACGTTGATGATTATTTTCCTTCTAGTTTCAGAGCCCACCATGAAGAGACTCCTGGTGCTTTGTGACTGCCTCTGGGCCTGGAGCCTCCTCCTGAATGCATTGACTGAAAGAAGGTGGGGAGATATTTTTTAATGCACCAACATATTTTAGGAACCTTTAATTTAATATAGCAGCATCAGACAAATACTGCATGGGCTGCACTACTACTAAGTGTATTGGGCAAAGTTAATCCCTGTTCAAATCCCAGCTAAATCTAACTAAGGGAAGACTGAAAGAAAACTACAATTTGTTTGTATAACATCTTTTTTTCAATATTGTGGAGAAAGAAAAGCAAAAGCTTTCTGAAACAAATTGAAACTAAACTACCTCTTAGACACCTGGGCAATCCTTTCAACTCTTATATAATGTCTGCTCAGAAACACAAGTTTCTTAGAGAAAAAAAAAAGTGTAATTAAGTTTTTTTAAATCTCATTTAAGTGCCATTTAGTAACTTCATTGTTCCTGCAAGCAAAGGCAGAACTTTCACTTCTTGGTTGGTCAGGATTGTTTCCTAACTTAGTAGCTGGTTTTGCAAATCCGAAGTAGACCTTCCTGGTGAAGGAGACTGCTTGGATGAAGAAGAATTTGTAAGCTCAAACCCCGTAACAGTTTATGTTTGAAAGACCATGCTCCACTGAATGTTTACAGAACATATGTTGAAATCATAATCTAAAAATAGCATTAGTATTAAGAACAATTCGTAATCATACAACACCTCATCTAACAACTAGTAGGTTAACTAAAGACTGTAAAGCAGTTTGGAGTATACTTGAAGTACTCTGCAATCAAAATTCAGTAAAGGTGTTTAAGAAGACTCACAGATGTATTTCTGTATTTTTAAAATATTAATGTCCTGTCAATAATGCTACCTAATGACCAAAGCGCAGTAGAAATTTCATATTGTCAATAGTGATCCCTAAAAGATGTATTTGTGCTTTAATCTCCATAGTGTCTCCTTATGCATTTGCAGCTCTAGATAAACTTACCCTCTGGCTACCTTGAAGATTTTAAATAGAGTGTGGAGTGGGCAAAGCGGCAAAGGTTCATCTGCACAAGTGTTTCCCCTAAAAAAAAAAAAAAAGAATAAAAGCAGGTGATTCATGTTACAATTGCTGTATTGAATAAACTTGAAATTTTAGAAGAAATACCTTTATTTTGATAATATATTAAGAAAGGTGAGATTTGAAGTATTCAGGAAGTACTTCGTCTGGCCTACCTAAAGAATTTTGTGAAAACATGTTTATTGTATAGATATGGGTACATACATTAATTATACCTATAAGGTATGCATATGCATTCTTAAAGTGAGACTTAAAATGCATTGGACTAGTGTTTAAAAATTATATGGTGTGTCACTATTATAATGTCCTGTAGATGGAGTTAGTGCACAGTTTTTTATTATACTGTGGTTTAATATGAAAACACAATCGCATACAGTCACTTTTTCCTCAAAATGTACACACCTTACATGAAATATATCTCTTTCTGAAGCCATTTTGTCATAGTAACTTCCCTTGCCTTTTCTTCTGGAGTGGTGTTAATCCTTTATGATAAAAAACAATTGATGAATTAGATAAAGTGTCTGTGATACAGAAAGACAGTCTTTCCATATCATTCTTCTTGTCATAAAAACCCAGCATTTTTTAAGACTATTTTAGTATGTGTGTTTTGAACGAAACATCACAATTCGTCTGGAGTTACAGTATATTTTATATGTACACATTCTTCCTGTTGTGACCATATGTCAGTTAAAACCAGCCCTAACGGTGCTTTTTACCTCTGATAAAATGGTGGGAAGAACAGGTAAGGGTACTGACAAATGCGATGTCCAGAATGGAAGCGGTGTATTGTATTGCATCCTTTCCGACTGCACTGCAACTAGTCCATCTTTCTGACGCCTTTTCTGCAAACATACTCATTTATTTAGCACTAAAATTTCCGAAGTGTTTTTGTATCCTTCTGCCACCTTAATCCTGATGACCTTCTGCTATCCTTGAGATATGTATGTACAGCAGCTTGTTCACTGACAATGAGTGTTAATATAAAATTTAATCCAGTGAAAAGGTCTGTGTTGCAATTCTACATAAGGTGTATGAGGAATGATCCTTTGAAAGATAATGCTCACTGGAGACAGTAGGAGAACTTGTTATTTGGTAACATATGGGAAGCATAAAAGAAAAAATATTAACGTCTGTGACTTAAAATGCAACTGTAGGTATGAAAAATAAACAAACCTATTTTTTTTATTAAGTGAAATTATATGATATGCCTAGAGGAAATTCATATTATTTTTTAAAACTATTAGAGATTTTGTTGTCTTCATTAGAAACAGTGATTTATATGCATTTAAAAACCCTGAAAATTGTTCTCTACAAAGTCACATCCTATTGAAATAAAACAAAAGTTAGTAAAACTTCTGTGAGTGTCAGTTCTGAAACTCATCTAAATTTGTAGTGTTACGTATTCAAACCTGTACTGCAAAATAACTTGGAAGCTTTTCCAGAGTACCCATATTCAGGGTATCTTACCTCCGTCTCTCTGTATTGGATACAAGTGGGATATACATGTGGGATACACAAAGGATGTTTGACTGATGAAGCTTACAGAAAATAATTTCAGAAATAATTACAGAAAATAGAACCAGATAATTTCATGTAACAGTATATTCCTCATAAGACGGTCTTTGCTAGTTAGAGCAGGAACAACTGGCAGAGCACTGAGACCTGCATATCGCTGTAGCCATATGGATAACAAGCTGCCCAATGGAAGAAATGCTTTTGTGACTAGACCGGATCCTAACGAAAGTTTTTGGCACCACACTGTTTATCCAGTTCAGTAGCAATGTGTGCGACAAAATGATGTTTTGGAAAGCAGTGTTTTTGCTTTTAGTCATGATGACTACACGTGTTTATAATGGAAGTCTTCCCAGCAATGAATGAAAAAATGATACTGGGTTTGGCTTTAAGACAACTGTAATCTATGATTAAGGGAATCATCTACGACAGGATATTTGGTAAAGGTTTCAGATTTAAGAAGAAGGTTGATTCTGATGTCATCTACAGCAGACAGAAACCACTAAGCCCAAGGATTTCATTCTGATTTGTATTGATGGAAGTAAGATTTTGCTAGCTGAGTTCAAAGTGCTTAATTTTATCCTTGTTCAAGCAAAATTTCAGGACCTTTAGTTGAGTTAGAGATACGCATTAGGGATCTGTAAGCGAAGCTTTACAGACATGAGAGATTTCCATATCAACAGGTGGTTTCATTACACATTTGTATAGAAAAGTTGGAGGTATTCCTCCAAATCTAATTGCTAAAGGAAAATAGGAAATAAAATAAAGCAAGATTATATACTGACCTATGAAAATGCACACTCACTTGTTTTACTTCTATATTCGTAAAGAAGACATCTCTGTATTTTTTTATCTTTGTTTTAGCATTTGTTTTCAGTACTTAAGTGTCAGTGTTCTAAATTATTGTATCTTTCTTTGTATGCAAACCCTTTATAACTATTATGAATTAAACACATTATCTTTTGCTGACAAATTAGCCTTTTACTGAGGAACACATATTAGAATATTATAACCATTAATGAATAATGAGGTAAACATTAAGGAGCTGACGTTCTCTTTGCCCACCATTTATAGAGAGGCGCTGGTTTTCTACAATTTTACAAAAAATGTACAATTTAAGAAGAAAATGTTTAAGTGAAAGAACCCTATAAAGCACTACAATCTTGTTTTATGGAGGAGATTTTGTGACCATAAACCAGTACAAGGAAGATTAAACAGATTTTGGAATTATTGTCTTGTAAGGTTATTGGTGGATTACTGTTTTTCAGTCTTAACTGTTCTGTATTTCAGCTATGGACAAACATCATCACAAGATGAACTTAAAGACAACACCACAGTATTTACCAGAATATTGGATCGTCTGCTGGATGGTTATGATAACCGCCTGAGACCAGGACTGGGAGGTGTGTTGTATTATAATTTTCAAGGTTACATGTTAGATAAAAATAAGTTAAAACAATGTTATTTTTCCATGATGTACTTGTTTTAATTCTGTTTATATATACACATAAAATAATGCTGATATATAATATCATTTTTTTCAAAAATACCATGCCTTCTCTGTCTTTCACATACTCAGTTTTTTCACGCTTATACCCAAAAGAAGAAAATGGTTCACAATTCAAGAAGACCTCTGAATACGTATTAAAACTTTAAATGTATGAAGTATAGAAGATAACAAAATATGACCCGTGACCTGACAAATGGCAGGTTTATGAATCAGGCCTAAACAGCGCATCTATCTATGACTATCTTCATAAGAGGATTTGGTTTTAAAAATGAAAGCATCAATCAACCTTAGTCATAAAAGTCTCAGAGAAGTTTATAAGATTTTTTTTCTACTTACGTATGTCAGGATTTGTTTGTGTAACATTTTGTCTTCACAGCTTCGTAAAAATGTCTTTCTTCTTCTGCTCTTGGTGCTGAATCCATAAAAAGGTATAAAAACACATAGCAATTACATCTTTATAAAAACATTATTACAAAGTCTAGTCTTGATCAGCATCCCTACGTTCACTCTTTGATTTGTTCTACTGTGACACAACCCCAAAACTGGGTCTTAAAAGCTCCTTGTTCACAAATGTGAAAGTTCTAAACATACAAGCACAAATCTGTTCTTTCCAGTGCATGGAAAGGTTGGTTTTACTTCTTTCAGATGTCTTCTTTTTTTTTGTTTTTTGGACTCTTCAGGTAAAATAAAACAAAGCAACCCACCCCACAAAGTATAGTTCAACCTGTTTTCGTATAATAGCTCTCAGAGGAACTGCACTGTAAGAAGAACAGGGTATTACATTAAGAATTCTTATACCATCTCCTGCGGATGAAATGGAAGGTAATTAAGAGTAAGCTTATTCTGTGGTTTGAGGCTACCATCTTGCAACAGTTCTTGAATTGTGAGCCAACTTCTTCAATGGTTTGACTACACTGACTTCAAGGAATGTCTAAAGATAAAGTTCTGTTTATAAAGTATTAACACATTCAAAAATAGGTTGGTCTGTAAATTTTCATGTGCAATTTCAGATAATACACAACAAAATGAGAATCACTTATTACTTTTATCTACCAGTAGTTTTGCCTGCTTACTTGTAAACCCTTGGACTAGTGTAGAAATAAATGCTCCTTAATCTTTGATTAATGCAACTGTACAATTCAGTCAGCTACTATATCACGGTAAATAAACACAGCAGAGAAGGCAATAAATAAATGAAACTCTCTAAACTGTGTAGAGCCTGGTACATATCTACAAGAAAAATCTGAGCACATGATGATTTCTTATATGAGTTTTGTAGCTATTATGATTTGTTTAACAGTTAGTAGAAGAGCAAACAAAGGGAGATGCAGAGAAAGGATTTTCTCCCATTCTCTGGATTGCAATTTAGAGAACTAAGGACATCCGTATAGAGTCTTATGTATGTGTGTTTATACATATGTTTCTGAAGTCAGTCTTCAAGGGTGTACTGGAAGAACAGGTCTGCATACCTCATGAAAGGATCATCCAGTCCAGTTAAAATTTACTCCTGACAGAAAGACTGTTTAATGTAACTGCTTCTATAGGAGGAAATGACTCTCTTCACAAACTTTAATAGCCATTTGCATGACTCTCAGTTACAAGCAAAAATGAGTGGAACGTGGGAAATATGGGGTGGAGGGAAGGCAGGATTGGAGTAGTTTCTGTAATCAAAGGTTAGAGAAGTTTAAATAATCTTTGCATTCCTCTTTTGAATTGTGTTGCATGTTCCTGCCTGTAGCCAAGAACCTCAAATATCACAATTTCCCTGTTGCTCAGTATGTTATAGTTTCATAGTGTCAGTTCAGCAGAGTAAATTTAATTTATCTGTTATATTTGTCAGCTTTGAATACTAGAACTAAGAGTACCAGGACTTTTAAAAAATCCCACATCTAATGAAATCGTGGGCAGTAAATTAATGTTTAAAATCCAATGTAGTAAGAAAGAGCTTTACTCTTTTGACTGTTGAATAATACTTAACTCAAAAGACAAATTATAGATTTCAAAAACTAGGGACAAACATCTAGGCCAATGTTTTCAATTCTGGTACCAATTTATAATAAAGGGTTTGCTCAGGAATTTTGAAATTCACCTCTGCAAAACCTTCTTGCTGAGGTGTCTAAATATGAGCTAAGAACCTCAAGATGACTCAATTTTGACATATTTGATTTAGAAACTTTGTATAATGGGGAAATGTATTCTGAAATGTTCCATACATAAAAATATCCAATGAGAAATATAAATTAATATATCAAATATAGCACAGGTTTTGGAGCTGGAAGTTCAATAGCCTTCCATCATAGCATGATCTGTTGCTGGAAATTTTAAAATGTATATGGAAGAGCAGTGTTTTCAGTTTTCTTCCCAACATCAGTGATGGCTTCTTATTAAATATTTCAATCAAAACACGATTTTTATCTACTCTAAAGAGAAAGTTAACAAAGCTACCAATATAACAGCATTTTTAGATATATAGAATTAGGTCTAAAACTCATTCGTTCCATATTAGCTGTGATGTAGCTATCAGAGAATTTAAGAGACCAGAGACCCTCATACATATATGTTATGTTGATAAATTTTACGCTGTTAGGCACAATGTAAATCTGTGTACCACTGATTACACTATAGCACTCTTCCAGTTATCCAAAATTGTCTGTCCTGTTCTTTCTATGCCTTCTGAGAAACAGTAGATGAAGTAAAACATTGCGTGGTACAGTTACTTTCTTCTACAGAAAGGGGCATATTGCAGAAAACTCTGCTTATTCCTGTACTACCTCTCCTTCTGTCGTGCAGTTTTTCAAATACATACATCTACAGAAAAGAGAATTCTGTGCATGAACAGAAACAGAAAAGAGAACCAATTTCTCTCTTTCTCACCTATGGAAGAAAAGGTAGATGATAGAGTTTCTTCAGTCAGTATTTGTTTCTCCTTCCTTGTGTTTATGTGTATGCATGAAGAATTCCGTGACAAAAAGGTATGTTTACTGAAAAATTGTAATGAATTGTGAAAGGGGTTTGATCTTGATCTTGTTCTACTCACTTATAGGAGTAATTTCCTCCTTTTTGAAATAAATGCCATGGTATTTCTCTATCCCAAGTTTGCAAACTTCCTACTAGTGTGGTGAACAGTTTCATTGGTAAAAATATCCTGGTGAGGCAGATGAGGCACCATGAAGCCAGGAACAAGCTCCTGGAGAGATCTCATTACAAAGATACATTGTTGGAGTTATACTATATATTAATTGGAAAGCCAGGTTAAAAGGTGGAGCATTAAGATAATGAAAAATTTAGAGGTGCTGAATTTTGAATCACTCTTTCAGCATGCATGGAATCAGTGCTAGATTAATATTAAGTCCTCCTTTTCCTTTTTTTAGATCTTCTCTTGAGGTATCACTTCAAAAGGAAAAATAAAAAACACGTATGCTCCATAAAGAGCATGGGAATGAAAATTATTATTCATCAGATCACCCAGTAAGGCCATATCTGAAATTTAGTGAGCAGCTCTGAGCATTTTGCATTAAACAAAGAAGGAACTATTACTCATTAACAAGAATATAAAAAAATGGAGTAGATGACCCACAGGGAAAAATTATAGTGATTGAATATGCTTGGTATTTAAAAATGACATTGTGGCTAAAATTAATCTGATTTTTCTTTAAAAGAAACACACAGCACTATACTATGCATTGGCACATTTGCACCTCTTATCAATAATTATTGATATAAATTATATTATTTAGATGTTTGCCTCCTTCATATGTGGGCATAGTCACTTAGTCAGACATTGCTAGGAAATAGCATCTATTGTACCCATCCATAAACATGGACAAATAACTACATTTACAGTTATTTATGCTTGGAAAATAGAACTTTCAAAATGGATGTAAAAACATTCTGAATCACACTAGAGGACACCTATTAACTCTATGAGTGGATAATAATTTACAAAAAGCAAGAAGGAGGAATAGCGGAGAGTAACATGTTGAAGCTGAAAAAGAGGAAACGATGTCAGACATTAAGGGAAAAAATAAACAGTGAAGTCATTTAGGTAATAGCATAATTTTCTGTGGGAAGTATCTGGATCCTAGAACTACAGGTGATCAAACCTGGGCTAAATAATAAAGATGCTATTCTGTTTTCAAATACACAATCCTGAACAAAATAAAGGATCAGATAGTGGTGGGAAGGAGTCAGATAAGGAGGAGAATTCACCTCAATGTTTGGTGACCTCTCATAGTAAACCCCTATATCTAGAATGGTTAGTAAACTATAGTAAACCACTATAAAAAGAATTGAAAAGCAATGAAAAGTGATGGAAAAAATAAGTTTCTCAGATAAATGGATATGCCATTGCCTTTTGTTCTAGGTTGTCTTCATGTGGGGAATAGAGATGAGCCCTGGGATGCCACCATGGCAGATTTGGAGTGCCACCAGTGGAGAGAGGGCGGGCTTGCACAGCGCAGGTTGTTTGTACCTGATGCTGAGATTCATTAACATGAAATCAGGTGCAGCTACAGATTTTTTAAGACTATCACCTTTGTAGTGCACACATCCCCTCTCTGAACTAAAGGATATCATGTGGTCTGTGACCTATTAACTTAGAATAATTGTAAATGTGGTTTATCCCTTTGAGAGGGATTTTGTAGTAGAAAGGCTGTTTAATACAGAACTAAGAAGAACAAGAGTGGGTTTGATTGGGCAGACCAGAATCTTCCTAAATGAAATTTGCTTTTGTAGTTGGGTTGAATGCCTATTAGATCATCCCAAGTAGATTATCAACATTATGTCAGTATTGAACAGAATTATACTTGGTTTATGCTATCAGTAAAAGCTATTTGTTGAGCTCTCCTGTGTGATGTTTATCAAAATTGAGTGTGACTGTCCTTAAGTGGAACGTTGGTCCATCTCAGGCAATTCATTACTTCCACAGAGTGCTTATATTTAAAGTGATGGGAAATAAACCTGACAGTATTATGTTAATTAGGTTTTAAAATTCAGTTTTATGAGAACATCATCTATAAATAAATATATGATAAACTTACCTCTTGGTGATTGAGGTCCCAATGGAAATTGTTGGATTTCAACTCATATCTGAGCTGACTTAAAGTTTAGGGAGAATATGGTTTTGGTCTGTATGTGTAATAAAAATTTAGTTAAACCTAAATGTTTCTACTTTAAATGAAAAGAGAGTGCTATACTGGACCTCTAAACATCATGCTGCAAGTGAAGAAGGACTAGATGCTACACTTAACTCTGTAAAAAATGAAAGGGCTGATTTTGGTCTTTTTTCCACTCTGTAGGCACCATATTGATGTAAAGGCAACTGTAAAAAGCCACAGACGACCCTAGGAAAATTTATTTAATACAACATTAGGGAGGTAGGGAGGATATGAGCAGCTTTGTGCTGTTAATTGGCATTGGGAGAGCTGCCATGACACTATGCAGCTCTCGGTAAACCCTTCATAGCAGTACAGACTGTAGCTGGGTAATCACAGGACAGCTCACTGTTCTCCCTTTTGGTCTCTGCTTTTACAAAAGCAGCAGCACAAAATTCTTATGAGTGTATTTGTTGTGATTCTTCAATCAAAATACTTCATAGGATGCAGCCAGGGTGATTAGTCTACATGACTTTTTTAGTAATAACAGTATACACTATACAGGCATCTAAATTCCTTTCATATTTTAATAATTTTAGCACACACTTACACAAGACATGCAGGAGGAACAAGTGCATTACCTGAAAAGATGGAATTAATTAAAATGACCAAAATATGCAATTCAAATAAGCCTTGTGCTCAAATACCAGCAGGTCAGAAAGAGAAATATTTAATATATAGTTTCTTATGATAAATAGGCTTATTTCCTGCTGTTTAAATAAATCTGTATTTCTTATTTTGTTCTCAATTTGTAATCCAATCACAAGTCTAGCAATAATGAGCTCCCTGGGAGTTTAAATCAAAATATTTATTGTTACTAATTTTGAGATTTTACATTAGTCTAGCATCATTAGCAAAAGGCAGTAGTTGTAAACAGTAAAATTACAGTAGTTCACATTGACTGGTGCTTTCATAGCTATATGTGGATCAATGCCTGAGGCTATGTTCCAGAGTGTCTAGGTGTGGTACTCAGTTGCTATTTTGCTGATCAGTAACTACTTGGACCCTATGGTTGCCTTATAGTAAAACTAGTAAGTCATTGATAATTTCCTTGGGGTTTTTTTACTGGAACTGTTACATGTTCTACAGATATCCCTATATTACTTAGTCCTAGTTCATGAGATAGCTGTTATAGTCAAGAGACATGCTTAACACGTCTTTACAACTGATAGATTTATCCTCAGCAGTCCAATCAGCTCCTGACCCGAGCTTATTTTGTTCAATGACTTAGAATTTTCTCTAGTTCTTAGGAATATTGTGAAGGTTTTGAATATAGCTCAGAATTTGAGGTTCTTGAAAAATGCATTCTGAGTATTTGAAGCACAGTTTAAGCCTTCCCAAGGTAATGAAGCTGCAGACTGAACATGGTTAACCTTGATTCTAAATATATATCCCAACCGTATGAGTAAACACATGTTCTGTGCAGGAGTGACTCACAACTTAGGAAGCTCTTAACAAAAAGCACAGTTGAATCATCTAATTAGTAAAACAGCAAACAAAAATTTCAAAACTTCCATATGGCTTTGGAAGGTCTAATCTTTTTATGTGTGTTCATATACACTTTTTCATTGCTCTTCAAAATAAGGTACATATCAAAGAAAAAATAAATAATTTGGCAGTGTGTACAGTGGCTTTATCTGAATTTGAAGAGACCTGGGATTAGATGCTCTGCAAAAGTGTAATCACTATGAAGATAACACAATCTCTTGTGAGTTCACAATCCGAATTTTCTATTATTACTTATGACTTACATGCCACTTAAATTATCTTCAATATTATACAGAAATGAAAAGCATCACTCATTTTTCCACTCCCTTGGAAATCTTCCATCTTACTGCCAAAGCCTTTAGTTTCCATTTTGTGTCCTCAAAGTGATTTCCTTAAGCCTCAACCTCTCTACTGTGACCATATGTCTCCCAAAACTAGAACTCAGGATACCACTACATGATATGCCACTGATTCAGAGAGCATATTCTGTGTTTGTGCAAGGTAAATCAGTTAGCTATATCATATTAAATAGAGGCTCACTCAGAGCTGGGACTTTGAGTTTACACCATTAAGGGATGAATGCATTGTGCCTGAAGAGCTGCTAGCATCTTCTGTCTCCTAGTGGCACCAGTGGAAGTGCCTCAATGGAAAGGAGACGGAGAGATGGAGAGTCAGGATGAAAGATCTTTAGAAGAGTCATTTGAGTCACTTTTCAGTATGTAAAAGGCTAATAGGTTTCACGATGACATTAGTTTCTCAGTCTTAAGAAAAGGTGATTCAGTAGCTGGAACTTAAAGAATCCATTCAGCAATGTTTTACTGGACTTTGTGAAATCTCCATCTTCTTTTTCTTCCAGCTGTTTCATACAAGACCACAGGCTCCTGAACTTTTGTGAAGTGATGGGCTGAATGAGACAATACTTTTTTCCCAAGCCAAGTAATTTCTGGACAACTATATATTTCTTCCAGTAATAGAAAGTTAAATTCTCACTGTGAACTTCTTTAAGTCCAGAGCCAATTAGATGTCAGGACAAACCTTAAATTTCTTTAAGTCAGTTGAAAAGCTTGTAAACAATGATAAGGTCACACATTAATTTCACTGGACAGCCAAGGAGGAAATTTCACCTGTCCAATGCTTTTGTCAATAGTCACTGTAGTTTGTACATGTCTCAGTCACAGATATAAAGAACAAAAAGAATATTATTAGGCAATTCAGCCACATCATAGTATTTTACTTTCTGTGATTATGAATAATACATTGGAAATTTCAACCTTTAACTTTTTTAATGAGTCCTGGAGATTACTTTTCCTACCACCTAATTTTTGCATTAACTTGCTAACAGAATACAAGTGTCATTCAGTGCATTACTAGAATGACAGTAGAATCAGATCTAATATTACATCTTGATTATTGCTGTCTCACAAAATGAGATATTTTATTGTATATATATTAAACATTTATATTAAATTGCTTACATTTATATATATTTAGAAGTTGTAGACTTTTTTGAATGAAAGTGAAAAACCTGTATGCATATTGTAGAACGCTGATTCTCATTAGAACTTTTGCATCAGATACAGAAATGTATATTGTTACTGGCTGCTTAACCTTGATTCCTTATTTCACTTCTTTTCTGTCAGAACTTTCTTGATAGATGGAACAAATCATATTTAAACAGCCCAAAGTCTTTTGAAATCAAAGGCTTGTATTAAATTATTTTTTAAATTTAATTATTTTACAATATTTAAATAACGTTATACAGACAGCTAGATAGTTCTCTAGATAGTTCATTTCTTAGTCTTATGAAAATTTTTGCCCGCTGTATGACTTTTGCTTACTATACATGTACTTTTCTGTTAGCCCCTTTTCTTTAGGATTACTTTTAATATTCCAGATTTCTCAATTTATTTCTTTCTTGAAAGTTATCTAAGAAATGTATCACTCCTTCCACATTTGAAATTTCTACCAAAAACAGCATGCTGGCTTGTATAGCACTACAGTGAATGTATTCAGACTTACATTACTATAAAGTCTGAAAGCTGATGGGGTTAGCTCCACTCAACACTGTTTGGATTTATGCCTCCAGGTGGTGTTACTCCCTGCAGCTATATTTAAATCAACAGAGTTATTTTGATATATGCCATCCTGGGTGAATATTTTGTGATGTGTGGCCTAGAAAATACCAATATGTTCAGAAGTGACTGATACTGTGTGTGTGTGTGTAGAGGGGGAGGAGAGGAAGAGGGAGGTTAAGCTTGTGTGTTTCTCAAAGTGACTTTTAACAATAGACTTGCAGAGGCCAGATGTTTGGCTCTTTCTAGAGATAGCACCATTGTAGGCATCTCAGGCTCAGCATTTGTGACCACTAAAATCATTAGATTCTTCTGAAGTGGCCAAGGGCATTGTGCCATGGAGCAAATGCTCCATGGAGCAAATGAAATCACAGAGAAGTCGAGATTTATGGTATAGCATATACATATAATCTATGTTATGTACATGTTATAGATTTCTGAATTATTATTTACACTAACCTATCATTGATGCCTATAAAATAAATTTGGTAGTTTAAGGGAAATCTAATGTTAGTGCCCATATCAATTTAAAAAGAAATCTAAAACATTTACAAACTATAACATTTATACATAAGTCAAAAAGTGTAGTAGAGAAGTTTAGCTGATATTTATTTGGAAAAGTTTTAACTCCTGTTTATTGCAGTTAAGGGTAATAGAGCCATTGCTAACTCATGCCAATAAAATAGCTTTATGTTTTTATCCACCATAATGTGTTCTCTCTCTCTCTCTCTTTTTCTTCTATGTTCCTGTGTCTCAAGACAAAATGTGTAATTCATAAGCCCAGGGTTAATTATTAGAGCCTTTCATTCAGCTTGCCCAGAAACACTGAGTACCCAAAGAGACTTTTGCGTACTGTGTAGAATATTCAGCGCTATTTATATTGTCAGACAAGAAGATTTGTTAGTCAAAGAGTGAAAAGATTTACACAACAGTGGAATTAAGGCTGCCGTACTGTGGCATCACAAGCTATGTCTCAAAAAGTTCTGTGGAAACACTGTAATAAAAAAATTGTTGCTGACAATATTGACTGTGAAATTACATCTAGAAGCAATAAATTATCAGGACCCTATTGTAGACCAATTTTAGAATGCCTAATCAAAGCCAATAATTTTTCTATTTATTGTGAGAATTGGTAGTGGTTAGATCTAATGAAGACTGCTGATAGACACTCACTGTCCTAATTTCCTGCTTCATCAGAGCGTGTAACTGAAGTGAAGACTGACATCTTCGTCACCAGTTTTGGGCCTGTTTCAGACCATGATATGGTAAGTGATGGCCTATATTTCTACAGCATTCATTTTCTCTTGTCTTTTTAATTTGGAGAATGAAAGATCTATGCAATAACTTATTTACTCCTTTTAAGGCTGGGCTTTTTTTAAACCCTTGATTCCAGAATGCTGTCAGCTTTTATGTGCAACCATTCCTGCTAGCTGTGACTGCATTTAAGTGCCCTGAAATTAGCAGCCTCAGTGACTTTAATAATGTGTTTTAACAGACCTTATATTTGCTACATAATATATTATGAAATGCATTAGGGTTTGGATCCATATTCTTCTGAGAATGATTGCTCAGGTCCTTGCTGGCACATCACTGATCCAATTTGCCGAGAAAGATCATCATCTTAAAATGCAATTAACACTTATGCCTACAGTGTGACATCTGTACAGTCTAACCTGTATTTTTATATTAAAAGCTACTGATCAATGGGAAGTGACTTTCCCAGATCTTGGCTGCTGAAAGAGAAGATTAATGAGAGAATTAGTGTCACTTCTTTATGGAATGAATATTAACATCAAATTGCTAGATAACTGCAGGGGATGGAGAAGTACAGAAAACTGAATGAAGATGTTGTGAGCCCTGGTCTTAAGAGATATTAAAAATTGTGTAAAAATACAGATAAGGTACTTTAAATTTTGCATATAAATGAGGTCTTCACAAGTAGGTTGCTATTGACAGGGAAAGCCTGGTCTGCAGCTAGTAGTATCTTCTGGATCCTGTGTTAGGATGAGTGCTGGAAACATCCTCGTTAATTGAAATGAAGAAAAGAATACAGTTCAACCTTGTAGCTGGCTACATTTAGCTAAAGACATTCACCAAAAGAAAAATGAAAAAAAATAAAATCAGAAAAAAAATTATCACAGGAAAGGAAACAAGTTCCATTTCTTACCATGAAATTGTAAGTTGTTTAATTTGAACTAAAACTGTAGACAGGCCTAAAACACCAGGTTATTACAATTTTCTGACTACTCAAAACAATGTTAAGGGACAGAATAACAGAGAAAGTAACTTTTACAAGATAGTTTATTTTCCTAAATGAACTTTATGCAAAGACACCATTTTCCCCGATTGCTTGGAAAATAGCATTTATAAAACTACACTCAAATTTATTGCAACTGATGCCATTATATTTAAATGAGAAAGAATAGCGTGGGCAGCACAGACGTTTTGACCAGTCATTCTGGTGAGAAGACCTACAATAGAAGGGTAATCCAGGAAAACAGCTAGACTGGTGACTTGTCTCCTCAGCAAATATATACAGTACTGTCTAAGTACTATATATACCATGAAGAAGAATTAAAAAAAATCATTCGGCTTCTGCTTTTTTGTTCTGTGATAATCTTGTGAATTACAATGTCTACTTATTACTCTAAATTATACATCAAAAGAGGGGAAATCCCTTGGATTAAAGAGTGGTAGAAACCACTGACACCTGCTATTTGTGTTCTGGTAATCGGTTCAGCAAAACACTTCATCTTGCTTTCCCATTTCTGTCTCAAAATAGGTAACCAATCACCACTGGACAAACTGACAACTTCAAACACAGTCATTTGAAGTCATGTGACCAAAATATATATTTTTTTTAATTTAATAGTCTGAATTAAAACTGTAGCAGCTGCAGTTTGTAAGTGATCTGAGGTTGCTCTGTTTTTGTAGAGACCTGTCTTCTTGGGACAGGTCTCTTGTTAATTTCCTGAAAATTAACGTAATTTAAAGTATTGGGCTGGACATAGATGCTTGTGGGAGGTGAACAAAAAAAGAGTGATAGATATATGTGGGTGAATGTATGCTTTGTATTAATATTTATTAGAGTTGTTTTCTACAAGTCAGCTGGCTAAGCTATTGTTTGCTCTGTTGAGTCAGATTTACTAGAGAACTCCAATAATGAATGGCAATCTAATAAACAAATGGACGTGGTTGCTTTCCTACCTGTAGACATAAATTTAGAGTAACTGATAGGCCTGCTGAATTACTTGGGACTGTACAATGTTTGGACTTCAGCATCTACTTATACTTTGTAGTTTCAGGCGATTTAATTATTAAGTAGAAGGTAAAACTAATTTTACATTCCTAGGACAAACTGATGCTTGTATGGGAATTGGGTTTTAAGGAAGAATAAAATACTAAAGCCAAAAATAATCTACTTTCAGAATTAGGAATTGGTATATTTGAAAAAAAATTATTGACTTCAGCTATAATTCAGTATAGCTGAATTACTGTAGCATAAGTGATCACTACCTACAAAAAAATTCTCAAAAATAATTAAAAACCCATACCACATTGGCTCCTGATTTTCCCTTAGTTAAATAGGAGAAAGAATTCTTCAGTCTCTTAATAAAGAGTGGGACCAAGAAACACACAGGCTGTTGTTCATATGTTTTGAAAACTAAGGAATTACAGAAAAGTATTTAGTGTAAAACTCCTACTCACCTCCCCTAGAAAATGATGTGCGTGGAGCCTACTCATGCTAACTCTTTTGCTTAAGGAAATAAGTGTGAAATCAGAGACAGAAAGATAAAACGAAGAGCTTACCAGAATATAAAGTTTATATTAATTTCAATGTACATTTAGTGCAAAGTCCTCTATGCGTACTACAGGTTGGTTGTAGACACAATCATTTGAGGGCTATCCCAAATTTGCTCCAGTGAGCAGATTTACAGTGAGTGTAGACTGGATTGGGGGATTTGGTCACAGGGAGGCCTCACAAGCAGCTGTACTGGCACACTGAGGGAATGATGCGCTGCTGCCTGAGCACATGACTGATGGCTGGGAACTGGCAAGGAGCTATTCCAGCTGACGCCATATGTTATGAAACTACAGCCACAGTGAGGCATCAGCATACCTAGACCATCTGTTTGGAGGAATCCAATGAGGCAGTTATATAGATAGTAGGTTGATATATCAGGAGTACATGGTGTTCCTACCCACTCTCAATACACTGTTTTAAGAGCAGCATAGACATAACCTGTTATTCTATAAAGAGAATATCTTGGCTTGTTCTTAAACTTGTGAATAAAGTTAAGCAGGAGAAAAGCACTTTTTAAAATAAAAACATCTTTTTTGGGAAGAACTTTGCAGGTTTTCAGGCATGCTCTCTCAGATGGTGGATTGAACTAATAACAGATAACTGGCTATTCTCACATGACTGTCATTTTTGTGAAATTTTCCATCTACATTATCTGGAATAAGAAGGGTTTTAAAATTAACTTTTTGCGTAAAGACAGATTTTTTTTTTTTTCTAGTAAACTTTCATTCCCACTGCTTCTGTACTGTAAGCTCTTCAGGAATGAATTTCTATCTTACTAGCTTCCTGTACACCACCTCATCTGATGTAGACCACAGTGTGGTCTACCCTGTGAATAAACAGTCTCCGGGGAGAAATATCAGATGAGTAAGTTAGAGAACATTTAAGTCAAAGTGTTATAAATATTCAATACCATACAACTTATCGCCAAAGTGCAAATAGGAATCTTCTTTCTTTACCTGCACACTAAGGAATGAAGAGTCTCCACTGTGGAGAATTTATTCTGAATTTCGTCTCGCTCATATGTTTGCACATAGACCCCTGCTATAGTACATTTTTTGGAAATCCTTCCCTTGTTCTGTACGGCACCCTCCTGTAGAAGCAAGCCCTAATCAGAGTATCTGATGACTTGATCTCAAAGATCAGTTGTCTGTCAGGATTCATTTCAGGAGAATTATTGTACATGTTAAAGTGGGTAGTGAAAGCTAAGGAGCTGAGAAATCTCAGCCAAATGAATTCATCCTATATGGTGCAATGGCCTGGGATAGAGAAAGATTCAGTCTGTGCCAGGCATGACCTGTCAGCTACTTTTTAATTGAGTTTTGTCTTATGCTGTCAGGTCCCTTATCAAATTTCTCAGACTCCTTGTTCTTTTCCAGGATAAGAACCTTGTGTTCATATAAAGAAAAGAACCAGACTCCCTTCTCTCAACCTGTACCACCTCCCACTCACCTCCTTCTTTGCAGTTGAAAGAGATAAAAAGGGAATGGCTTACATGCACACTGAAATGATGTCACCTTCTAACTTTTACCTTTCCCATGTGTGTAGGAAGAAATTTTCTTTGGAGCTAGTAAAACATGGAGGAAATCCAATATTTTAATGCCATCTTCTGCATTTTTAAACCTCCTCCTCTCCTACTGTGCTGCACACCTGGGACAAGATTTTGCACATAGTTCAACCTAAGGCCCCGACCCAGCAAAATCCTGAAGCGAGTACTTGGCTATAAGGGCACAACTGCTGTCACTGGAGCTGAACAAATCCAGGCTTCAGCAGCTCACTGAGCACGTGATTAAAAAAATGGAAATACAATTAAGTGTGCACCAAAATGATTCACAGGCCTGGGATGTAAATAAAAAAAAAAAAAAAAAACAAAACCAAACCAAAAACCAAACAAACCCAAAGTAAGACCAACCCATGGAACTACAACATTTCCATGTCCACAAGAAATTTATTTAGGCATTTCATGCCCTAAAACCAGAAAAACACACCACCAGTAAGAATCACCATTCTTACTTGGTGATAGGATTAAACAGCTCACAATTGCTTACATTGTATGGAGCATTGCCATTTGTTAAAAGAAAAATCACAAGTCTAAGGGAGTCTGCCACAAAGAGATTTTGCACACACATTCCAGAATGTTCCTCTTTACTAACGTATTCCTTGGGGAAGCTCTTTTCCTTATAGCTGCCTGTGCCTTTACACACAGGAATTTCCTTTATTTCAGGATTTGCCATCTCCATTGGCAGAAGATCGCAGCAAAGGTTCAGTTTCTCAGCCAAAAGATTATCATTCAGGGTAATTTTGAACAGTGTTTGGATAGCTGCTTTTGATGTTTATCACAATATCATAGCCATGAATGATGGAAGGGGCAGGATAATCCCATACTGAACTTTTCATGTCAGAGTGGAATTTTTCCCTGGGAAAATATACTATATGCATCCACAGGAGTTTTTCACATTTTCACCACGCATACATCTATGTTTTATATATAATACTTCAACATATTTTTCCTAATCTCATCCTCTCCCTCTTAACTTTGTTCCTGTTGCTTTGTAACAAATAATTCTTCCATTTTGTAGTGAGTGCTGGTTATTTTGATTCTCCCCATGTACACTGAGTCAGCAGCCACTGCATCTCTTCCCCATTGGCCCAGTCCTTGCATAACCAAACTATAATTCTTGGTCCAAAGCTGTCCTCGGCTTGTACTCTCTGTAGTCCAATGACTTGGCCCAATGAGCCATTCCATGTCTCATAAATCAGACCACATAATTTTAGTGAACTGTAAACTTTTTGCAGGTTGACTACATGTTTATGCTAATGAGACACTTAGAAAAAAAGGCTCTAGTAAGACCCTGTCTCACCAGGCTTGTTTTCTTCTAAGAGACATATTCTTCTTGTGCTACGCATACTGGCTACATACCCACAGCTTCAAATTACAGTTTTATTACAGGTGAAGGAAAAGTGAGAAAAGGGTGAATTATTTTGTTTCCACTATATTATATCTCAAATTCTTGTCTAACTTTTGATATACTGTTCTTCCTAACATTTATTCTGTTGAACACAGTAATGATATTGCAACTGTTTAATAACCAGCTTCAGGTACATTGTAAGTAATATAGAGAATAAATGTTCTGATAATTACTAATTTCATTGTCATCTTGCTTCTAGCGAACAGTAAGAATATACTTTTCAAATTCTCATATTGCAACATATGGCATCATAAGTGCTTCCCTTTTTTCTGAATTGATGTAGGAATACACTATCGATGTATTTTTCCGCCAAAGCTGGAAAGATGAGAGATTGAAATTCAAAGGACCTATGACTGTTCTCCGGTTAAATAATTTAATGGCCAGCAAAATTTGGACACCTGATACCTTTTTCCACAATGGAAAGAAGTCAGTGGCTCATAACATGACGATGCCAAATAAACTATTACGAATTACAGAGGACGGGACATTGCTATACACAATGAGGTGAGCCCTAAAATATTATATCCTTCGTTTAGTTTGACAGTTTGACTCGTTAAAACATCGTATTTTCCAAACAGGAAACAGGTTCCTTTTTGAGTGTAATTTGATTCCTGCTTAGTAATTATTTTCACAATAGGCCACGGAATGATGGACAAACTGAGGCATTTGCAGTGTTTATTTTTTTCCCCTCCTGCTGTGCTACATTAACACTCCCTGGATGTGTCTTAATGCTTGATTTTAAAAAGGTACCTATAGTATTAGGAACCCATCAATTTGCAGAGGACCTTAATTTGGAGTTGCTTTCAAGGATTCCATCAGCAAAGTATAATAAAGCCTGAAAGTTTAATATAATCTAGTCTACTAGATTGTGTACAAGGGTCTTTAATCTTTGGATCCTATAGAAAGCAGATTCTAAGAACTAGCAGATGCACAGAGAATTCATTGCCTATTCTTCATATTTCTTGTGCTTGGGAATACAGAGCATGACAGTCTAAAAATAGACATTTCTTATTCCATTCATAACAAGAAAAACAATTCACTAAAGCATTTGGAAAGTTAGGAGAAAAAAATATTTTTGTGCTGGCACCACTCTTACTGGAAATATGTTATTCTCTTCATGGATAACTGAACTTTAGCTATCCAGTTGTCAGCAGAAGAGTTAAATAAATCCTTTTGAAATAACGATGATACACAGTCATGGAAACATTCTGGATTAAAAGACTGCAAATTAAACAATGAAAAAAATGGTATGTTGCCTCTACAGAGCTACACATCCCCTGTTTATGTCTCCCATGGAATCAAGCAAGGTATAAAGGGATTCTGTTGACTCAAAGTCGAGATGGATAGCTTAGTACGTAGGTGAACCCTGAGTTTTCTTTTAATAATTTTAAAGATGTTTTTAAAAGCAGTACAAGTACTTGGAGAAAACAAAGTCTCCAGGCTTTTGGGAGCCTGTCAAATACGTTAAATTTATTCTGCAACATCTTTCAAGACTGCCGAGGCTAGGGTAGAATCTGCTTGGCTGGTAGTTATACAGGTCCAGGTGAATTTTTCTTGTCTTCCTAAATGCTTGGCTGTTAGGGATTTAATCCACAAGAACACTATCTTGGCAGCATGTTGTTCACATATGTCTCTTTTTTTGACCATAACCATTTCTATTTGCTCACCTTTGCAAGTGCCTTAATGCAATCTTCTGCCTAGTATTCAAGTATTATTGTTCATTCCTTGCTGATGTGTGCTATGTGACTGTTTCTAGTTTATTTAATCTCTTTTATTGAGAAACATGTTTGCATCCAAGCTGATAGCAACAAAATGATTTCAGCAAATGTCTGAGCATCCAGAGTGTGCCAATTTAATGATGGCAGCAAGGAAGCAATTTCAGTTTCTAATAGATTTTAATCCTCACACCAAGTTAGAAGTCTGAGCACATCTCTGCTGTACAGTGAAACATGGTAGAGGGGCAGAGCCAGTCGCACTGCTTTTCTTACACATGCCTGTCAGCACCCCCAGCCAGACAATTCAGGTCCCATTCTAGCTGCTAATTAATCACCTAACAGATATTATGCTATACGTATTCTATGTGTCTTAATAGAAGCCTGTTTGCTATTTCTGTGAAACTAGTATAAATGTGACCTTTTGCTCATTAATCCGTTATAGATTGACTGTGAGAGCAGAATGTCCAATGCATTTAGAAGACTTTCCTATGGATGCACATGCTTGCCCCTTGAAATTTGGAAGCTGTAAGTTTATTTTAAATTGAGGTTTCTCCCTTTTTAGGCCACTTCACAAAAGTATTTTGCAACTGAGAAAGCCTCAAGGTTTTAATCTTGTGTATTTTTCACTTTTTTTGCTGGGTTGTATTTTTATTCTTATATATATTTATATTTAATATAATGAACCTCTTCTATGTGTCTTAAATATCCTCCAATGTCATGCCTGGACATTGACAAAAGAGAAAAATGACAGTACTCTAAACATCTAGGAAAGTAGTTTGTCACATAGAAAATGCTGTTAATCTTATAGTTGCTTTATTTTGTTAAGACCCAAAATCAATGTTAGAGAAAAGTAATACAGACCATGGATAACTGAATTGGTTTAGGTGAAAACAATTCCCCTGCCATAGTCTTGGCACATTTAGAATAAAATTTTGCATAAGATTATAAAACATTCATATTACAATCATGCAACATTTCTGGAAGTGAAAAATCTCACAAATGTCCAAATAGAGTCCTACACTTGCAGCATTTGTAACCTTAGATTAGAGAACATACCAGACAAAATGTAATGTAATTGAAATCAGTGTAATAACTGACAAAGCTTTCTGTAAGTTGAGAATTTCCCCCAAAATTTTAATTTGAATAACAACCAACCTGACACCGATACTTTCAAACATAATATAAAGCTAAACATAATATTTTCAAAAATTAAATATAGTCCCCCTACCACTCTTTAAGTTAAAGAAAAAAAAAGTGAAGAGCTGTTTTACTCTGGTTGGTTCAACACAAACAAGGAAGACAAAATGTGTGGAAGATGTAATAGCGTACAAATCGTTTCCTCAATGGCTATTTCTTTCTAGTAGAAATGGGTTGTTTCACTGATAATGGGTACTTAGTGGCTTGATCTATTTTAGAAGTCAACAAACAGAACACCCAATACATTTTTCACATGTTACCAGACAGGGTGATAATTTATTTTGGTCTGAATAGCTCTATGTTTACCATGAGAAAAGACCGACGTTTTGTCTTTAAAGAACTACTAGCCTCCTAGATAAGATTTAGAGAACAAAAAGCTCATACAAACTTGGAGTATAGCTGACAAGAATAGCTTACTCACTGAATGTTAAGTTTTCTTACAGCACTTCCAATAAATCTTTCATGTGAAACAGAAGGGGGTGGGGGGGAAGCCTTACTCCAGCTAGTAATAGGGCAAATAGCTGCAGTGGGTTCTTGATTAATAACAGGAGATCGGTGCACCTGAGATCCCAGTTAGATCAGGAGTGGTCGCAGGATTGACTTTCTTCTGAAATGCACATTAAAGCGTTTATGCAGACTGCATGCTGGATCTGGGAGGTGGGAAGATGGCTAATCGTGCATAAAACCTGCTAATGCAAAGTTAAACCATCAACAGTTTTTGAACAAATGTGAACTACTAGACTGAATTTCTATAGACTTGATAAGATACCTGTCACCACATCTGTGCATCGAGCCAAAGCCTAAACACCAGACACTCCCTAGTCTGAACAATAGTTCCCATTTTTTTTCTACATTGAGTTCTTTCTAGCCCACTGTGTCCCAGATTAGTGTACTCTTGGTTCACAAAGTGCACGGCTTTCCAGATTACTAAGGATCTTGCCTCGATTAAATGATTAAGAGATGCAGAAATTATGAATGAAAAGGGATAGATAATATGGGTTTGAATACAACTCCAGAACCACACCACAAGGTAAAAACGAGATAGCAAAAAGACATGCAGGTGTATCTGCGTATCTTTTTCATCTAAATTGATTTCCTTTTTATCCTACAAAAAAAAATTTATCATCATAATATATGTAATTTTCGTAACAAAAAAAAAATCAGTGATATTTCTGATTGAAAGGCCATTTCTTACACTAAAATCAGAGGTAATAACTGGCATTCTAAGCTGAAAGTGCAGGCGTGGTCTGTCATGTTTTACAGGCTATTTTCATTATTTTTTTGTTTCAAACACTAACTGGCTATCATGCCAGCTGTCCTAAACAGGACCTAGCAAAACAAGTAACTCCAAATGCTGGGAAGAGCCATGAGACAAAATCAAGGAGTTTTCAGGGAAACTTTGCATTCGCCTACTAAATTCAGGTGAGCTTCTAATCTAGGATCCTCATGGGGAGGAGTTCGTTCTGTAACATGGTTTTACTGCAAACACTGCATGGGGAATTCATTTTCCAGAACAGGGCCTTAAATCTGGACCTCTCCCCTCCTTCTCATCAGATTATATGTCATAAATATCAGATTATAGAATATTTGTTGCAATATTTAGTTATTAAATATAAATAGAAATATCTCCCATGGGACAAATGGCTGGACCCAAGCAAGATATGAAAATGGGACGCGCCGTTGTACACAGAAGAAGAACAGTTCTTATATTTAATTGCCATTTTTTCAGTGGGAATCATATTTAAATACATTTGGGACATTTCTGTCAAACAACTAAAGCAATTCATTATAATCATCTTAATGGACTGAAAAAATTACTAAAAAAGACGTTTAATTGTCACGAAAGCCATGCTTTGAGTGCAGACTACAGTATTACACTTAGTAGCTCTCCAAGGTACTGTTTGCTCAGCTCTGCTTTGAATTAAATTGGATAAGAGTTTTTCCATGTCCTCCACTGTTACTCATCACTTGTTAGAGCTGGAATCAGAAAAGCCTCATATTGAAGGAGTTGCACGTCTCCTATGGAGTCTGCCCATACTGTAGAGGCCGATAAATGTCTGACCCAGCTCCAAGGCTAAAGTGATTTGCCAAAATAGCAGCTTAAGCTAGAGGTTATTCCAATGTAAATTCAGTGTGACAAATGCTAAAGAGATTCTGGAACAACAAAAACAGAAAACAAAATCATAAAAGACAAAAATAAAAAACAGGAAAAAACCCCAAAATATAAACAAAATCAAACCCAGAAAAAAACAGAAAACAAAATCAGTAAAACAAAATCAGAAAGGCAGATGCTCTCCTCAAGTCTTACCACAAAATTCTGATTGTCAGTTTAAAACTACGGCCACTCTGGAAAGTAGCAGTGATAGAAGCAAAAGGGCTGTGTTGCTATTTATGCAATATCTGAATCGGAAGCTGAGGATAGAAGCTAAATAGAGTACCAAACCTGGCAGTTACAGGGCAGGGTGAGCTGATTTCCAGCACTGATGAGTGTACTCACTTCCCACTAACCCAATCCAGTGGTTCTCAGCAGCTCAGGAAATCAGTCCTCTCTCTTCCAAACTACTCTCATGCTCCAGAACAAGTGAAATGCTTGAAAATTACACACTTTTTCTTTATGTGACTAGATTAGCAAGCCAATTCTTGTGCTTACTGTGGCCATTATTTTTAAGGTCAGAATTGTTAAGACATAGATTTGCATTTACCATTGATTCCAAAAAGCTATGTATATGTTACAGTGCTTGGGGAATATGAAGTCTGAGGGTAAAAGCACCCTTCCACTTCAATAATGCAGGATCAAATGCCATGCAATTAATTTACCAGCACACTCCATCCAACACCACCTCTTCAATTACTAACTGTTACCTCTTACATTGATAAGATAAATTACTAACTCAAAAATGAGGTCAAGTGAATCAGATTCCTCCTTCTCCTTTCCTGCTTGCCAGTCCTGAAAAAAGGGAAAATCTCATCCTGTAGGTCGGAGCCTAGTGTCATTTTAGATGCCCTAAGATGTCCCATCTGGCTTCCAGCTGCTTTTGGTGGGTGCAAGCTTTATGTAGGTTCTGATCACACATTCAGTCCCATACATGTCTTGGATGCTTTTAGATGTGAAGAATGACACTAGATGTTTCTATGTAGACAACTAACTCCCACCCTAACTGCTCAAAGTAAGAGCTGTCAGACTCCAGACTATGCAAAATGACAGAAGAATTTTACAATGGGACTAAGATTACTAATATTTACGTATAGTTTGATTCCTGAAATAACATAAATAACATACTAATAACAGCACCAAAACACCTGGATGGCATATGTAGTATGCTACTGAATTATCTATGTAACATACTAGACTACTCAGGTTTGGAGAGCCCACAGTGTTGGTTTTTTTTTTTTGCTTTGTTCAAGACTCAAATAAATGTGAACTTGAGTGTGAGCATTTCCCAGAAATAACCAAAGTGAAAAAATAGATTAATTGTGATTTAAACTCACTCGAGCCGAGGCAGCTCTAGAAATGTCTGCTATGCCTGTTATGCAGCAAGGACAGTGTGAGGGTGGGGGGTTACCAAATGGAGAGCTCTAGCCAGGCCAATGACGAGAAGATCACTGAAGCCACCCTGAGAAGGACTTATTTTCTTACAGTGGCCCAGACAACACCACACTATGACAAATTGGAAAGACTGGGGCTCACCTTTCTTGATAGTAGTTAAAAGTTAGAAAAAGAGTTATAGTCCTCGCATGCCCATGAAATTCCACATCTCACTCTTACTTCTGGTTACTCAGATTTCACATAGGTAGGAATGATGTAAGGGAGAGAAATATTTTCATGACATTGAGGACCAACCTTAATCCAGCCCAACAGCAGATATTTAGCTAATCATCATATGGATGGACCTATAAAATTGGTTATATTTCCCATAGATAAAAGTTCCAGTAAGTTAGTTGTGGGTATCTACAGATAATTAAAGAGAATTTAATACTCAAACTACTGCTCAAAACATTGTTCTGACAAAGCCGTATGGCGATAGAAGGTGCAAAGCTGAAATGCAATGTGTTTCTTTTAAATTAGATGCTTATACCAGAGCAGAGGTTGTGTACGAATGGACACGGGAACCAGCAAGGTCAGTGGTTGTGGCTGAAGATGGCTCTCGATTGAACCAATATGATCTGCTTGGACAAACTGTGGACTCTGGAATTGTTCAGTCCAGTACAGGTCTGTGAAAAGGGTTTTTTGGGAAGGGTCATATTTAACTGCCAAAACATAATTTAGAGCAGGAGAAAAAATACAAAGACCAAAGAGTGAGAGAGAAAAATTGCAATATATGAGCTTCAGATTAGGAAAACATGACTAGAAAAGATAACATATCCTGAGATTATTTTCCTACTTCAACTGGTGGTTAAAATATTTGAACATTAAAAAGCTTTCTATAGTGACAGATCTAGCCAGAAAAAACAGTAATTTACATTATAAAGAAGCACTCCTCATAGCCTTATTGTATTATCTGCTTACTATATAAGCTTAAAAAAATAGTATAAGAATATGAATCCTCAAAGATCATATTCCTTGAGTCAGTGAAGTAAATTGCTAAAAGAAAGCATATAGGTTCTCAAGGAGGTGTTTAGAGAGTGAAAAAAAAAATGTCATCACATTAAAAACCATCTGGAACATCCAAACAGGATTTAGGTGTCTTAATGCTAGCACCAGCTTTAACTCCAAAACTATTACTGAGATACAGAAATATAACCGACATTTATGGTATTATATACCTATAATCTTGAAGCTGACTAAAAACCTTTGCTTTTTCACTTTGCAGTGTTTGTTTCAAGATGTAAGATGTAATGGGGTTTTTTTGGTTTTAATAATTTGGAAGGGGCACAAAGACCTAAATATAGTAATAAACTGAGCATTGGGCATTAACAAGAGCTCAAAGTGTTGACTAGATTGACTGTTCAATGGACCAAAAGAAGCACTGCATTAGGAGAAGTAGTTGTATTGCTTTGAATGCACCTAACATTGTGACTGAACTAGAGAAGTACACTTATGCATGCATAAACCAAACACTCTAATGTGTCATTCATAAGGTCAATGAACATTTAAGGAAGAGTGAGTCAATTTAAGGTGAACCCTCATTTGTGTCTGAATTTTTTAGTTAGCTTGCCAAAATATATTCATATGCTCTATTAAGCCAACAAAATTTCTCACAGACAAAAGTTTCTAGTGGACCAATATTCAGGTTACTGTTTGGAAGCTTCTGTCCAGTTGATGTAATCAAAAAAGAAGTAAGTAGGATGGCAGTAACAAGCACTTTGCATAAGAACAGTATCAACACAACTGCTCCCATAGATTCACTGCTTCCATTATTGAGCACAGAAGCATGCATCGGACAAGCAAAAAGAAAAGAGGAGAACTCTTGGCCTGGCCACATCTAGAAACGTTGCCATTGACTTTTGTGGAGCCAGCAATTTACCCCAGCTGCCCTTTGCTGAAAAGTCAATAGGATTTGTGAGGAACTGCAAGGATTTTGAGCTCTTTGCTCTTTCTGTTCTGAAGCTACTCGCTCAGAGAGACCTCAGCAACCTGTGTGCCCGCCCTTTTGCACTCATCACCAATTCTCTGCTTGCTGGATGCATTGTAAGGGCAGCAGGATAATCAGAAGAGACTCATAAGCTTGGGAACATATCTAAGCGAAATAGATAATAGCAGATATAGTTCAGGGTAATTAGATAGTAACATGGGAAGCACCCTATAAATTGTTAAGAAAGGCAGATAATAAATTTTTAAACAGAACCGAAGGCATACATAAGTAAAAATTTTTCATACATTTCCATGAAGAAACAAAAAAATATTTGTTTTGCCCATGATATTTCATAGGTTTGAATTCTGCCTCCTTTTTCTTCCTGAAGAAACTCTTTACCTTGCCTATCTATAAAGTTAAATACAGTATAATTAATATGTGCTGAAATAAAGATGCTATTGTCTAGATGCAGAAAAACATTACAAAGATCTAAATACAATGGTTATCACAACTAAAAATAAGCCCATTAAAGAATCTTTTTAGTACCAAACTCGCAATCCTCTTTAGTTATTACCTAGTAAGAGTATACAGTGGTGGAAGAAACACATTTATTGCTTGCAAATTCAGTGTCTCAAGGAAAAATTCTTCTTGATTTGCTTTGGAAAGAAAAATGCTTTGCCTTCCCCAAAATAATGGTGGGGCTCAGAAGTGGTTAATAATCACTTTTGTCCCCATTCAGGTGGGTGGGCAGCTAGTCTCAACAGAATCCTCCCGCACATCTTTGTCCTCTGATCATCTCTGTTTTAAGATGTGACATATGTAATGAAAATTATGAAATCCCTCCCTACTTTCACAGTTGTGGATGATGACTCATCTGACAAAAAGAACTGAAGACAATCTTCACTTAAGAGTTCTCAGCACCTAATAGGCAAGAAAATGAAGCTCTTGTGCAGCCAATTCTGTGGATCGTTAGAGGAATCTAAAACATCTTGGGCAATTTTAAGATGATATTTAGAGTTGTCTGGAATTCCAGACATGTATTTTCCAAGAATTTGGGCATAACTGGGTTACTCTAAACATTCCCAAAGCTATTAAATGATATGGTGAATCCATAAATTCCTTTTTTTTTTTTTTCCTTCTTTAATTTCTTCCTTTGCTAGTAGGCCATCTGCTATCCTTATTTCTGGATCTAGAACAAGATAACTACAAATACTGATTTTTTTTTTTATGACAAGAGAATCTTGAAAGACAAACTTTTATAGCATAGTTATTCATCTATGCTGGCAATGGAATGTGCAGGTACTACAGGCTTAAAAATAGTATTCCGTAAATGAAATAATAGTTATCGATGCCACTGTTTTGCTTAAGCAGAGTCATCCTTTTTTTACTTATATGTAAAATTCCTGTCACTCTTCAACTACTGACTCATATCAACTCAGAGTTTAAAATGATCTTTTTTGTAAGCACCTTAACAGATGCTTAAAGGGCTCATGCAAGTTTCTATTTACATAGAATTATTTTGCCACCTTGAAAACATTGCTGTGCACTGAAAATCATCAGGATTTATACTCACAATGGTATATTTTTTTTCTGATGTTCTGTAAATCTGCTGAGAGGATGCTGCTGTTAAGAGTTTTTCTATGGGTTACGTGGCATAAGTAGTAAATGAGAAAGACTTTGTTTTAAATTAATGGCAAGGAAAGCCTTACTTCCTACCTACGGTGATAGAAAAAGTATTATTATAGCTAAAACTCAGTCCCCACCTCAAACCTTATGTCTGATGTGATGCACATTAATTTTAGGTGCTCACCTGATAAACTGGGTTTATTACAAATAGTTTACAGAACACTGAGTAATAGGTTTGATGTAACTTTACTGAATTATCAACTATTTTCTTCTAAGGACACAGGTTAATTTATACCACCTGAGCATTTGACTTAATGATTGTGATATACTGTAGAATTAAGGGCTGGTTAAAAACTGCAGTTACAGAAGTGTTGAGCACAGCACAAACTCTTCCAGAGCACTAGAAGTACTCAAATGTGGACAATCATTTGAAATATTAAGTTAATATAGATGAAGGAGTTGTGTGACCACTTTTAAATGCTTCCTATTGTGTAATATATATAAACTAATTTAAACTTCATGGAATAAATAAAATGAAAAACAAATTTATCTGCTCAACACAGTTATTTGTAGAAGATTTTAGGAATTCCAAGGAAGCTAAAAAGAAATACACCTTTCTAACTTCTTTGGATAAAAGAATAAGAGAATGTAAGATGCATAAGCTACAAGTTGTGAAAACCTAGTAATCAGATGTTATGAATATAGGAAATATTTTGCTCAAGAGCTATTGGAAATTTTCGCTTGTAGGGAATTTTATGGCTGAATTACAAACTTTTGAAAACAGAATTATAGAGGAATTGCTAGGAAGTTAGACAGTGATCAGCAGCTGTCATGAATGCAGCTATGCTTTTGAATTAAAGCAAGCCATAAAATGTGGGAAGCTAAAGATTCAGTAAATAACTGGAGGACTTTCATCTCCTGCAGTTATTTAAATAAATCTCATCAAAGATCTACTATCTTCTAATAAATGACTGCAGTCCATTGGGACTTCGGAGACTTAAAAACATGTTTTTTGCCTTGTAACTGAACAGTAGCTGTTATTCTAAGCCTATCCTTTGTCTGATTCACGCCTCATGGCATTACCTTTAGCTGACTTCTAGCTCAGACCTGCTGCAATACTTAACAGATGAGAGTAATCCCTGCCTTTTTAATTGCCTTTATGCTTTGAATCTTGTTCTCATTTTCCAGAGGTTAAAAATACTTTGATAATTTAAGCAGCTAAATAAAGCTTCAGAGTACAGTGGTGTGTTCACTTGTATTCTTAGCTTGCCATGTACAATCACTGAATTAATTCTGACATACCTTTGTGAGCATTCTATATCTGATTGCATTAAAATAGCTTCCCACGTCATATTTTAGTAGATAAAATTAAATTATTGGCTCTTCTAGCCAAGGCTGGCACCCTTCATAAGATCATAATCTCTGGTACAAAGGAAAAGAAGGTTGTTTCAGTGAAAGTTAAAGAAAGGTGGACAAAATTCAAGTAATAATGCCCACTATACTACTTCTGCCAGTCCTATTTTTGAAAGAAAATTTTTCTTGTATACTCTTTGCTTTACCTCTGTTTATAATTGACTCTCTTTCCCCCCTTTGTTACTGATTTTTATATTGAAAAATACCAGGAGTATTGTCACATCCTATTTATAAGCTCTCCTCAGGGTTATACATTGAGCAAGATTGTTCAAATGAATGTTCTTCTAGACTCTGAATTAAAGAAAAGGGCATTTGACATGCTCGGTGCATAAGCAGTCAATGTCTAGACATAGTTTTTCAATCCAATTTAAGCTTTTCCTGTAGAAGAGCAACTTTTGCTTTCCAACTGCCTACATTTTAAAACAGAATAACAGTAATTTCACGTCATCTCTAATCTAGACAGAGATTTCCAGTTAGTTACATGTCCACCTGTTTCTTTCCTAAGATAATGTTTATTGCATAATAAGAAGAATCAATCTACTCCAAAAAAAGTTACAATAGGTTTTCCAAACTTTTGAGAATATACTGTTTTTCAAAATCCATTTTCAATGATGTAAATAATCATCTGGAAACGAGGCATTATTTGCTGTGCTCTGGCAGGAAAGGTTTATAGAGTTATGTAAATACTTAAGATTCCTTTCAACTGCAATTAGAATACCCAGCTCATATGTTTTTGTAGCACCCAAAAAGTTAGTGCTAATGAAAATATTCTGTGTTATTCTTGCATTGTCCACTTACTTAAGGAAAGAATAATAATTTAGTAAGGTACTGAATTAGCAGAACACTTAATCTTCAGATTACATAAAGTGCAGACAGTGGTAATGCAAACGCAATCACATCAACAATTACATCTTAAGCCTGGCCTGACCGAAACACTGCTGAGTGCCTGTCTTGATTTAGTCTTTACGTGATGTTTACATGTGTATATTGTGGTGGTTTTCCATTTTCTAATGGAATAAGACCTTTCACAAGAGGCGTAAACATCCACCAGTTAATGCAGAGTTTCATTCACTACTCAGCAGAGATGAGAAGATGTAAATTGAATTAGCATTTCCCAGAACTGTCTAGTTTTGTATTATTAGTGGAACTTCAGAACCTGCTTTATTAAATGTTTTCTTCAGAGCTGACCCAATTTGATCTGAGGACTTTTTTTTACAATAGGGGTGAGTATAATGAAAAAATACTTCCTATAAAGCCCTCTAATTTGTATATCTATAAAAGCTTTAATGTTCCTGTTTTTCTTGTTTTCAGGGGAATATGTTGTTATGACTACGCATTTTCATTTGAAGAGAAAGATTGGTTACTTTGTCATCCAGACTTATCTGCCATGCATCATGACAGTGATACTGTCACAGGTGTCCTTCTGGCTTAATAGAGAATCTGTTCCAGCAAGGACTGTATTTGGTAAGCAAGACCTATAAACTGCTTGGCAATCATAAGCCACATAGGTTTAAGAAATTTTATTGTAAAACTAGTTATGTGTAACACAATATTGGAGAACTACATGAGCCTGGACATAGTGCAGTACACAATAGTTAACATGTTTCATTGTGAGGATGTAGCAGAAGCTGATTTAAGGTCCAAAGCTTTTAAGCTAATTGTAAAAAGAGACCTGAAAAATATCTTAAGCAATCTATTACAGTTCAACTTTTCCAAAACAATAAGTTTTGGAATAAAACATTTCTGACATTGGCAATGACATTCATGGTGGGGATTGTCAAAAAGGCTTTAATCAATGGGTGTTGGTCATTTGACAACCTTAGGCCCTTTGAAAATTCTTATCTTAAAAATCTTTTTCGTCAATCCCTTTTGCAGGCTGCTGCTAAAGGTGTCCTGTTGAAATCAGTGACAATTGATTGTGCTTCCAGTGGTAAATAGATGCACTCAACGAATGCAGTAAGAAGGCAGTCTAAAGGACTCTATACAGTTGGTCCCTAGTGTTTTAACCACTGCTTGCAAATGCTTATCTTAAAATTAGAAACAAACAACTAGTGTATTCTTTGGAGATACTAATCCAAGTCAAGTACATAATTAAAAAAAAAAAAAAAAGATGTAACAAATCTTCAGTTAAAGAAAACAGAACCTGAGATTTCTGCTACGTGACCTAGTCTTTTTTGTGACGTTCAGATAGGACACCTGGACACCTTTGGCAGAAGGAGGTGGAAGAACACCCAGCTGAGTTGGCTTTTGCACTAGTTTCCCTACCTCAGGGCACTGCTGGGGCAGGGTGCCATGGGCCCTCCTGCTTTGCCAAAGAGAATTTGCCCATTTATACTGGACATAGCAAAGCCAGAGAGTCACAAGGCCTGATACTGAGAGACGCAGACTCTGAAACTCTCGTTGAACAAGAGCTATTTTTATTGACCTTTTCTGGCACTCTTCACAGCTGTGCTTTAGCTTCCCAGTGCCTCTGGAAATCAATCACAACTTGCATAGCCTTAAGACCTCATGAACCAAGTAGAGGCTTTCTGTTGATATACAGATGTGTGTTTACAGCAGAATGGTTCAGACCACAGTATAATTAAATTTGATTTACATAATATTGTTTAGATTAACATCTAAAATTAGTTCTCAATTTTTATCATCAACTTCACTGAGAATTAACCTGGGACTTTTATGGGCCTCTGTAGTCAAACCTATTGAAATTGTAACTATTTTACCTCTTTTTGCACATGCCATTTCAAAAGAAATGTCAGATGATCACAGTTTGAAATGGTCTACTTCATTGTTCCTAGATGGAGAACAAAATTTCCTAGTCTCACAATGAATAATATATAATACTGCACAATGTTCAAGCCGCTATCTTCACAGGCTCAAGAACCCACACATTTCTGAAAGTTTTCCTTTTAGAAGACAGTTATTTAGTAAATAGTCTTGTGTTTACTCCATCATTATGTATCAAGATAGCTTTTTCATTTCTTAATGGCAGTGAAACAATATTTCAGAAAATTTTGCATGAATGTATATACATGCAGAAGCACAACTTACATCTTTTAGTCCACTTCGTACCACAGATAATTATAAATACTGTTTTGCTACTATGTAAGAGAAACATAAGCTCACTAGTAATGAATCAAAGACAAGATTAGGTTGTCCCTCAGGGAAGAGAAATTGCTTTCTCATTAGGCACTAATAATTCAAGATCTTTACACCAGCACATAAATACATTGTTCATTATTTGGCCTATTTTAGACCACTGCACATTTTCACTAACACTCAGTGCAGCAAAGATGAACTCTCAAGACACGTTCCATACATGACATTGCAGTTGTCAAGGTAACTTGTGGACATGTGATTTGATGTAAATGTCTAGCCTGCACTTGTAGATTTTTCAAGCAGCTGCAAGCAGAGCGAGTTCAATACAGTCCTGCTTGCTCTCTACGGCCAGTTAAGGGAAAAGGTTCATCAGCAGTGAGAAGCTCTGATATCAGAAATGCAAATTACGTTATCATTGTTCTTACATAAATTCTTTGCTATTTTCAGGGCATCAGCGAATAAAGGGACAGAAATCTGTAAAATCATCAATTCAAATAAATGTAATATCACATAAAGCTTAGTGCATTTGAGTATAAATTTGAAGGAGCGTATACCAAATAAGCTGAATGAAAACAACAAGTTTTTTCATTTTCTATCTAAATATCTTAGAACTGTTGCAAGAAAGAATTGAAAATGTTAAACTATTACATCTGTCGGACAATTCGCAGGGCATGAGTAAGGAACAGCAACAATGATTCTCCAAATACCAGGAAGCATAAAGTAATATCCAGTCCATGACTCAAAATATTATTTCCATTCCAACTTTAAAAGTATTATCCTACTACAACAATGTGAAAGAATAAAGGTATATAAGATGTTTTGAAGACCCTGCAACTTCCACAGAACTTTAAATCTGATATCCTCAATTAGCAACTGAACTTAGGTGGGGAAGTTGATAAGGATTAGGGGTGAAGACAATGCTTTCCCATCTATTGTAACAGTTGAGAAATGAAGCACAAAATACAGCCACTGATCTAAAGACACTAAAACTGTTTGCTTTGCAGGAGTGACAACTGTCCTGACAATGACTACTCTGAGCATCAGCGCAAGGAATTCACTCCCCAAGGTGGCCTATGCCACTGCTATGGATTGGTTTATAGCAGTGTGCTATGCCTTTGTGTTTTCTGCACTCATCGAATTTGCAACAGTGAATTACTTCACAAAGAGAGGCTATGCATGGGATGGCAAAAGTGTCGTTCCTGAAAAGGTAACACCACTTAATATCCATCCCAACAGGTCACACTGTGTCATGCTTGGTCACTATATGGGGCTTTTTTAGCCCATTAGAAATTCTTATTATTTAGAATAGTAAGTGATTATTCCAAAAGAGTTTCCTCATGTGTTTGCACACAGCATTTCTACACATAAACAATAATTACTTAGACATTGAGTACTTAAATACTACTACTGACATACTGGATGATATTTAATGCTATTAATAATTAAAAATTTTACTGAGATTTTGACTTGTGCAACTGAGCAGAAAGAAGATAAATGTGTATTTTTTTTTTTAAGGGAAGGCAATTAATTTTCTAATGTTCAAGCAAGAGAAAATGTGGATGCCTCAGTATAAAAGTAGAAAAAAAATCTTGTGGCTACTGTATTTGACAGTTTCCAAAGTATATTGCTCCCCAACATGGAATTCAGGAGGACTGCTCTATGATCATGACCAGATAAATCACCACAGGACTTTTTCTTTCCTTTCTTTTGCCTCCTATCATTTCCCTATTTTTTAAAAACAGAAATATCACTTTTAATTCATTTAAATATAATTTAATTTAATTTTTAATTAATTATTTTTACTTCTTAGTCCTTAGGAGAAAGTGATTTGTTTTGGGGGAAGCATTGACAGTTGTGTTGGAAGTATGCAATCCTGATTTGTACCTCCCTGAATGCAATATAGAGACATCACACAGGCTCCCTTTTGTCTGGAATCAGACCCAGTCTGTAAATCACAGGTGCATCAAGAAATTGTTGAGGACATTTAGGGGTGAAAGAGAAAGTTTCCCATTTCCTATGAGTTATCATGTCAGCTTCTTCTGTAAGGAAGCTCATTTGGGTTTTGTGTTTTGGGGTTGGGTTTTTTTTTGAGAGAGAGAGATATCTTGAAAGAGAGTTTTAACTTGCCTAATTAGTTATTATGAACATTCACAAACTAGAGATTCAGCAGAATAAATATTTGGAGAAGCAGATGTTACTCATTGGTACGTGAATATATGTGTTTAATTCAGGAGTGTATGCCTATATATAATTTTTTTTTTTTTTTGCTATTTTAGTTGCATAAGTCAGTGAGAAAACAGAAATAAAATTAGGACATTTACACAATGACAACTAATACAAAAGTATGGTAGAACAAATGAGTGAAGTAACAAAAAAACCTTACAGTAATGAGCTACACAGCTGCTGGTGAATATTGAGTTTTCAGTTACTGATGATACTTTCACTGAAAATAATTTGTGTGATTCTTTGTTGTGCTCCCATCTTCATGAAATCTATTGTTAAAAATAGCTGTGTTAATAGAACAAAATCCTTAAATGTTAAATATTGCCTTGTTAATATAACCTACCTTGTAACATAGTTACTATAATCAGCCATTTCATTTGTTTCAAAGAAAATTACACTTTCAGCAAAAACACACCAATACAAACACAATATTCAAACACTGTTTAAAACATTGGAAGATTTGTGGCTTTGCAGTCCTTAACAGGTAAGGGTCTTTATGTGCCCTTTGATATAAGTCAGCAAAGACATACCAGTACCTGGTAGAGTGCATTATCTGCAGACGTAAGGAAAGGCAAGCAAGGCAAACTAACAGTGAACAGAACATCACAACTTAATAAAATTTAGAGGTCTAATTAGCTGTCATATTACTTTTTCATAAAGTTGAATTTGACATGAAATATTAAGACCCTGACTGGTGTCAGGACTTTCTGTGGATCAGGTCCTCACGACATTTAGATCTATAGAAAGGGTCTCCTCTGAGACTTCTGTGAAGCGGTTCTTCGCCTGCTGGATTTCTTGCTGCGCACTAGAGTATCTGTCTGAGAAGGAAACAGGACTGGCTTCATACTCAGCAAGCATGTTAGCAACCTTCCTGCTCAGGAGGAAAAGAACAGACAGACGACTAAAAAAAATCTTTCTGACATCGCCTTTCTTCTTTTTCAACCTGTTTCTCCTATTCAGCAGAAATATTCTAAGACAATTTGAAGCTTTTTCTTAGCCTCGAGCTAAGCTGAATATTTTTGTCATGAAATAAAGAGCATTTACATCAGAGTCATTATGTGAATCCCTTTTCTTACTAAGTAGCAGAAATTTAACATTTCACCCTTCATTTCCTTCCTGTGTGGGGCTCCAAGGCAGGCTTCGACAAGCCTCTCCCCACTTGCCCTGATGCTTTTGCAGCTTCCCTTCACATTCCCAAGCATCCTGCAGGAGTCTATCTGCTCCCTGAAACGTTCACCTCTTGAACAAGAACTTTTTACCAAAGCCCCCCTACTGGGTGACCTATATAGCTATTAATCTGTAGTTGATCTGTCATAAAAAGTACTGTGACTACTTTAAAAAATATTGCCTCCGTGGGACTGCTGCTTCTTGAAAACAGAGAATTATATTTGCTATCTTGTGAAATGACATAAAGACTACATTCTACTGATATTTTCTCTTTAGCCATATCTTTTTTTTTTTTTGCCTTCTAAGAGGATAAAACTGGTACATTTGCCTCTTCTTTTTGTGGCAAATATTGCCTAAAGATTTTCTAAGTTCTTGGGATTTTTTTGTTATCTGTTTTTTTCTCATAATCAGAGGAACTTGGAGCAAAGTGATGCTTTTGTTTACACCTCCTTAACAACCCACTGGTAACCCCAGATGTCAAAATTTAGATTTTTTCCTACAAATAGATACCAGGAGTAGAATACTAGGAAACATAAGGACCCAGGGGGAAAAATCTAGACATTCTTCAATTCATCAATAAGTTCTTCTCCACTAAAAGATTTTCAATACATTCTTGCTTTAGCAATATAGGTAGGTGGATGCAAAAATCATACAGCTATTTAAGTCCCTGTATGTGGAATGACATTTTAGCCATTATGATCCAACTGTAACATTCAAACAAGAACATTAAGTTTCTGTTCCATAATGCATGTGCTTTTGGTGTAAACCGTTAGTGAACGGAATACTGGCAGCTTTGCATTGTATTAAATAATCCACTCTTTCAGTGCATGGCCACATGATATTTTTATTGTCTATTTTTATGTATGAACTGTGTTAGAATGCATCATATAACATTATTTGTCTTAATATTGGAAAGCTTTAAAAAGCTTTAAGAAAACGTTAAGAATTAAGAAATTCAGTGTCTTCTAAAGTTTTTGTCCTGGTCAAAAAGCATGGTTCATTAAGAGAATATTGAATTATGAGTGGTTTGTCACTGTTGATTACCATTAAAGGTAATTTTATCGATCAGTGAGGCTAGTTATTGGTATAAGTCCTCATTATAGTTTACCCATCATCTAATTTGGTTTAACTAATACAAGTAACACAGATGATTTTTTTCTTTGTCTTCACCTAAATATTGTGCATGAGTCATGTATCCAGACACTAACTTCTTTCTTACAGCTTATTACAATTTGTGGTATAAATTCAATTAATTGCTAAGTTTTATGGTGCTTTTTCATAATCTTATCTGTTGAGAAGATAGTGAGAATAAAACATTTTCTTCTTTCTTCAGCCAAAGAAAGTGAAGGATCCTCTCATTAAAAAAAATAACACATACACAGCTGCAGCCACGAGCTACACCCCTAATATTGCAAGGGACCCTGGGCTGGCAACCATTGCTAAAAGTGCAACGATTGAGCCCAAAGAAGTTAAGCCAGAAACAAAACCTGCAGAACCCAAGAAAACTTTTAACAGCGTCAGTAAAATTGATCGACTATCAAGAATAGCCTTCCCATTGCTTTTTGGAATCTTTAACTTAGTCTATTGGGCTACCTATTTAAACCGGGAGCCCCAGTTAAAAGCTCCAACTCCACATCAATAACCTCATTTATTCGTATAGTTCTGTTTTGTCTTTTGCTCTGGGAACTGCTTCCTGTTTTCACATAAAGTAATTCCCATTTGCTTCATTGCCTCTGTCTTAAAGAAAATAAAGGTTTCTTTATTTAATAAAAGGTAAAATATATCTGTATATTTTAAAAACCTGTGTGTGAGGGAGAGAAAAATACAAGCTATATACTTTGGAAAAGTGATTCTGAAAATGGGAAAGAAAGAGTTGTAAGGTAATGAAAAAAGAAAGGAAATTATTTGTAGATAGCTTAGTACTGAATGTCCCCAAAAAGTATTGTATATGTATGTGAAAAAGATATTTTTATTCAAAGGATTGTGGGGAGTGGGAAAATATTCTTTATGACATTCCTGATGCACATACTATACTGTACCATTTATTCAACCACTGTTTATAATCTTTTCAAGGATGTAAAGCTTTCCATTTGCTGAATCCCATAAGATACGTTATTTTCCTAATCCCTTTTCTCTTCTATATTCCAAACCACCTGACTTATAATATTAAATGGTCTTTAAAAAAAAGGGAAATTACTCACTCTAGGTACAGTTTGTCACTGTATAGCACATAAGATCTAATGGTAACAAATGCTTTAATTTGCTGTCTTACTACAGTCTTGTTCTAAGCATTAAGTTGTCACTAGACTAGATTTAAAACCAGTTGCACAATCAAGTGCAGATCCCAAGTTTCCTCTACCACCTGCGTAATCCAAACAACTCCTGAATGCTTTTACAGATAGCTTTTACTCATCACTGTTTTAGAGTTAAAAAAAAAATAACAATTTTTGCAAGCTCTAGATATGTTGAATGTATTCTTTTATAAAACAATACATTAAAAAGAAGCTTTAGACTGAGATTTATGGATAGCAGAAAGACAAAAAATAGTATTTAAATAATATATGTAAATATGCAGCATGAGATTGTACATTTTTTTACTTTTTTAAAGTTGTGTTCTTAAAACATTGTGTAGGATTCACCTCTTAGCTCTTAATATGTTGTTAAATGCTCAATAAAACATATTTAGAGCCTGAATAAAAAAAAAAAACAGTGGTACTGGAAAGCCTAAAAAAAATAAATACACAGAAAGTGCTTGGAATTAATTCCATTTGTAAAGTGGTTAAGTGTACAGTAGCTTGCAATTTGACAATGTCATCCAATGTATACTATTAGATTAATGACTGGTCTGCTCAGGTCATGCATAAATACTAAAGTATGGGATTATATTTGGTAGGTAAAAAATGGTGAAATATTTGTTAAGACAGAAGTTCATCTGTATATTACTGCTATATTTGCTGATACATAACTGTTACAATAAGTGATGTAATATATGTAGCATTAAATACAAAAGTCATACATAAAAGAATGTACAGGAAAATAGATTTTATTGAGTAAACTTACATTTCATTTTTACTGTAGCAATATATTTGTAGGAACAATATGTAAGGGCTTTAAATACAAGATGTCCATTTTGCAGGTATTGTGCTCCCTTTAAAAAAATTCTAGTTAGTATTGTTACTGCTGATTCTTCGAAGTAAAATTTCAGATAAAGATTTTTCAAAGAGATGGGAAGAATGGCTGGATATTTGCAAGCATCCATTAAAAAAACGTATGATATCGAATGAATTTTAAAACAATGCTACATGAGCCTCCAGAGAAACAACTACTGAGAGTCAAATTTCATAGGCAATGTTTTCTAAACTCTTTCTCAATAAATCAAAAAGTTGACATTCTCTATCTACAAAAAGGAAATAGTTAATGTTTTATTTAGGGAAGATTTTTTTTTTTCTAAATAATGCTTCATTGTCTAACATTTAGTCCTGTCTAAACTTGATAAGTTATCTGATTGGAGCTTATTAAAAGGGGATGTTTCATCTTCTGGTATCACGTGTAGATATATGTATAGAAAAAAATAAACTATGGCTCTTTAACTTCTGTGTACTTGTTTATCTTGTTATTTTTGGCGTTAAACTAGTGTGTTCATTTAGGGCATTTTACCTTTCTAGCAATTCATAGCTACCTTTTGGTCTGCATTTTGCACATTAGATGTGAATATTACTTAACTAGTCTGCTTTTTGCTATGCAATGATTGCATTATATCACCTCTTAGTTAGTCTATGCCAATAGTATTATACTGTATAAACCTGATTGCACAGTTTATCAAAGACAAGGTATTCTCTATGTAGCTTTTTTACAATGCTTTGCTAAACCATGTAATAATAGTAAGTCTTCCTTGAAAATAATGATACACTCTTATAGAGGACAGTTTCTGTTTACTCCTGGGATAATTTTAAAAAGATGACATTGAATGTTTATTGCACCTCAGTGCAGTGATGTGGCAATAAAACCTAAATCTAATAGAGGTTGTTTATGGCAGAAGCATGTATTGCTTTACAGAGTTTAGCAAGAGCTCTTTATTTTATGTCAGACTGTAATTCTATTATAATAATAAAGCTAAAAATGTTCAATAATGAAAGTGAATGTTTTACTTTGGTTTTCTTTAGTTACTGCCTTTTATGACACATTGCTTGATAAACTGCCATTCATTCAAAAACTTAGTTTCTGTGGATTTGGTAATGAATGCAGTTTTAATAGATGTAATTTTCTGTCCAGTGTTTTCCAGGGACAAATATAACAGGAATGTTTCTGAAATCTGATTTGACATTCAAAAAAGATAGTTCAGTCTGTACAGTGTATATCCAGTAAAGCAATTAATTGAATCAGATGAACAATTGTTAAGGTTTAGTACCACAACAATGAATACGATATAGGGTAGGAACAAAATAAAGTGCATTGTCTCCCAGATAAAATGGCAGATGAACCAGAGAGTGAGAGTAAAAATGTGGGTATTTATGTTATAAATTTCACTGTTTAAATAAATACACAGATCTAAGAAAGACTTAGAAGAGAACCTCAGGCTGTATAAAATAACATTATTTCACTTATTTAATGAGTTGTGGGGATAGCATTCAAACAAGCATATGTATAACTTGAAAATTTTAATTCTCAACTCTTCATTCTTTCCCACATAGAAAAATACAGAGAGAGGAAAAGTCATTCCAGTGCATTCAGCCCTCAAACTTTCTTGGAAAAGTTCCTGGAAAGCAAGGCTCATGTTCTTATGTAGGGGGAGACAACCAATTGCAGACATACAGTTTTAGAGGATCCAAAGCAGAAAAGGCTGATATAAGTGTATGTATGTATATAGCAACATTCATAATGTTCTTAAGCATGAGTCCCACAGAAGGATTCTTCAAAATGGAAGGAAAGATTGTGTTAATATGGACTCAGATTCTATTAATTTATTATGCTTTTCTCTATTTTGAATGAGAATAATGCAGTCTGAATCCCTGTTCCTTGCCTCCTACTACTAACTCCACAGAGATGAATCCCTATGGAAACCCACACGGGGTTTTCTGGAGGAGTATGGTAAAGAAAGTGGCGAGTGACACTGGTTGAACACCCACCTCCTATGTTCACATGCCAGATGCAGAGCATACATGGGGATTCTCACATCTTCTTTGTCACTGCTCAGACATTTTTACGCACAATTTTGCTTGAGTAAAATGAGTGAAAATGCCTAGATGCAACAGGATTTGACCCACAGAAAAATACATAGCACTATTCAGCTTCACAAAGTGGAAGAACAGCCTCATCAGATGACAGATTCACAGTCACCAGACAGTCCAGCATGACACCCTGACATGACATTGCTGTGTTTGTTCTGATATTACATCAGTAGGGGAAACTCCTTCAATTTTTCTTGGATCATCCCTAGAAGCTACCGCAGGACTTCCTTAATGGCCAAGAACTTTTTTTACAACGCCAACAACTTTCTTAATGATATTCTTTCTCTTGGACTATGTGAGACCTGAAAAAAACAGATTTCCTTTTCTCTCTATCTCCTTCTATTTTTCACCAATATGGTAAGTAGTAAAAGCTTATGAAACACTCTAATGGCTAGAAAATGGGGCACACATGCTTCAGGGAGCAAATAATAAAAGAACCTCTTTCAGCCTGTTCTTTGTATCTGAATGACTGTCCAAATAAATTAGTGTGACTAAGAAAAAGTTTGACTTTCCCCAGAGGGTGTAAAAATATCAGTCATACTTTAAAAGATAAAAACTCAAGATCTCCTCAGACTTTCTATAGCAGATCCACAGAAGAAAAAAAATCCTCCTGCTACGCATAAACATGACATAGCTTAAATAAAAATGTGTTTGCAGTCTTAGCACACGAATTTTGCAAGTGAAGTATATTATCAGCTTGTCAAGCTGTTGCTGTCATGTTACATCTGATTACAAACTACGTCAAATACAATAAGAGAGGTAAAAGCCTTGAAACGACAAGTTTCTATAGGCTCATTCACTCTGGCTATAGGCCCAGCCAAACAGGCGGGATGACTTCACAGCTGCTGATAAACTTATTTGATCAAACTACTTTAGGGCATTTAAAGATGCTCTGAGTAGATTTTGCACTTGCAGCACAGCTGTTACATGCATTTCACCCAAAGACTAGAGACATTTCCCCTCATAAACCTGGGGACAGACAGATCAACCAAAGGGCGCTGCTTTTCTGAATATGCTGTCAAGGGAGAAAAGATGTATTTGCTGAACTCTTTCTCCAATCAAGGACATCTGAATGCAAAGAGATATGATGAATTTCTTTCCAAATGTTATAATATATGAAGTATTTAATTAGCCTCAAGTTGTACAAGCCTAAGGATCTGAACCAGGCCTAAGATGCTAAATTTGTTAAGAAGTGGTTTGCTAATGGCTGCCCAGAATGCACTATCTTTGCTACAAGATAGTTTTACATGTATGCATCATTTGCTTAATACTAGGTGACTGAAGTGCCTCATAGGAAAAAATAATTTAGCCGCTATGGAATTAATACAAATTTCTTTAGAAAAACTCACATACTTACAGCACCTATTCCATTACTGCCTGTAGCAGCAGAACCACACTTCTAAACAAATGGTTTGTAAGCTTCTAGGACTGCTCTGCATTGTAGTGATATTTATTAATACAACAATTTTACTGCAAAGATATGAAAAATTCCGGGGACGGGGGGGGGAATCAAACAGAAGAAATCTTTTATGGTCATCTAAAACCAAAAATAAAATCTAGTGAGGCTACAATAGAAAGATCTTTCTCTTAAATTAAATTAGTTTTTAATGAAATACCTTACAAAAACAGAAAAGTGGATTTCAGCCAAGAATCTTTTAAATGAATGAACCTTTTGAATAAGAGAAAAAGCCAATAGAGGCCACAGTAAAAATCTCTGCCAATTGTTAGGACGTGCTGTAGGGACATAAATTTAAGAAATAAAAATAACATTTTTCAATTAAACATAATCAACTAAATTAAGAGGCCATCTCCTTTTTGGATGACATTGTTAATTTCAAGAACTTCAGGAGGTGTTTTAGAGAGGGTTTTTCCTTGATTTCGTTTTTCTACAAAAACCCATGAAAAATTCAACTTCAGTTTTCATCTTTTCCTGTCGGAGTGGCTATGGCAGGCATGAAGAGGTGAGGGACACAGTTCTCAAAGGTAATGGTGCATATATCAGGAAATGACAGCGTGGGAGTCTTAGATCAAACATTAGTTTTAATATGGCAACATGAAATATTTTTGTAACTAAACATAATGCTCAGCTAAGCCTCATGGACACAACAAAACAATATGCAGATTAAGGTAAAACTCTGTGGGCTTGATAGGATTTTGTTTCTTCATTTATGTGAGACAGCTAAATCAAACTTTAAAGAAAACTACTACATACAGCTATTCACAGGACAATACCTACTGTCAATCAGCCTGCTGATTTCTGCACATTTCTATCATCTCCTCCATAGCTTGCCTCGCCAGTGCTTGATTTGTAAGGAACTGGACTAATTTAGACGGAGCAAAATGGGGCCTTGGGTCATTAGGGCCTTTACCAGCTTGTTTGTGACTACACTCTCTCCAACTATCTTGTTTGTGGGAGGGCGAAGAAAACATAAATGAAGTAACTAGAGCAAAACATCCCATTTCAACAGTTTAAAAGGACACAGTGTGTATTATGAGAGTAATATATGTACTGCTATAATGTTTAGCTGGCTGCAAAGCCAGATGTTTCACACCTGAGTGCACTTCTCTTACATCCATATGTAATCTCTTCCCCCAAAAGATAGCCAGATTCCCAGAGAAAGTGAATCTTTTTGCAGTTCCATGTGATAGTTCCAGAGGATCCCATGATTTCACTAGCAGCTTCCTAAGAATGCATAGGAGTTATGTTCTGGTCATTGAGTTACTGAATCTCAATGGTTATGTTCATTTGTAAGTGACTAAAATAGGCCTTCTTTTCCAACAAAGGTGGCAGGGCTGAAAACGTCTGCTTCCATTTAACAGTTTTTGAAAGGAAATATTTTTTTGCTTACAACTCCCAAAAAGTATAACAATTTAGAAAATTAATTTTAAGAACACTGAGACAGAAGAGAAAGATCATTATGGATAATACGGAGAACTGGTAAACCAGAAAGTTCACTTTCAGATGTTTATCGTAGCTTTAGTCCTGATGATTAACCATCCATCATCCACCCCCCACACACCCAGACAGCATTGGCCTTCTCCTAGCAAATGAGTTAATAAAACAACAAACACCCTTTCAAGTGGATAGAACAAAATTAAAGGAGTGCTTGATGCTTTTGAAAACCTCACCCAATATTTCTAGCCATGCATAGAATGACTTCTAAAAGCATACTGGTGATGCTAAAAAATAATTATAACAGAAAGCAAGAAAAAGATCATTAGATTTCACAGCAAATTCTGCTGACAAAATTTTCTGAGTCTGGATTTTGCCAGAGCAGGAGGCTAAAAATCTTATTCTTGCAGACACGTGAACAGTGCCATAAATACTTAAGTGGCAGGCCACACAAACATGGGTTTCAAGCCTTTGAAAGAAAAAAAGAACTCCTGGTTATATGCATACTGCTGCAAAAGATTTTCTTAATTATATAACAGAGACTGAAATTTATATTGAGGGTTATCATAGATCTGCATGGAGCCATTGATCAGACAAATTAGAGACAAGTTAATTATCTTCCTGTATCAGGCCTTAGTAACGGCAGTAGAAATAACAATTGGAATTTCAAGTAACTCAATTCTGTGAAGTATTTATATCACATTATTCTAGAAGTGACATTATTTATCTTTCAATACAACTTTTTCTCCTAAATATCATCCTTGCTTAATTGCAAAATAAAAGATATAAAAAGTAAGAATGTTAATTTTGTTACAGCCTTAGGTTCAAAGGGAATAAGCAAGCTTCAAGAAATAGGACCATATACCTAAAGAAAAGGAGTTTTATCTGGCTACTGTAAGAAGTAAATGCAAAGAAGTCTATAAATAAACATGATTCATTTATTTATAAATGGCTACAGATAAGAAATAATAATAATTCTCTGGTGTAGCACAAGCTGACATATTTATTACTAAACATAGTGTACTTAACAACAAGAGTTGTAAGACAACAGGCTGTTTTACTACTGCCTCTTAATGGGAATTACATGAATAATGAGTCTCAGGAGGCACTTACCAGTGATAAAGGTAAATATTGGCTCTAAAAAATATCAGACAAGCTATTATACCTCTGTATTGCAAGCAAGCTATACAGATTATTAGCTATTATTTTGTTTTATTATATCTAGTATTTAATAGCTGGGAATGCATGTTTAAAAGATAAAAAGACTGATGATATAGGAAGGTATGGTCAGTGCAAATGGCAAATAATCATCCATTTCTCTTCCCATCATAACTGTAGCTGGATGGCGTGCATCACTCAAAGAAAACTGGCTTCAAGGTCAGCACAGTGAAGGATCTTGAACAGAAACCAACACAGCAGAAAGTGAATTGTAATGCATCACATCCTCAATCCCAGATCAAAAACATATCTTGCTTCTACTATTACTAGTTTCTGTATAGTAACAGAGAAGAACTTAGCTGAGATTTTAGCTCTGCTACTTGAGGCATTATGCAAGAGTGCCAGCACTTTGCATAGTTAGAAGGGACACACTGTTCTCAGTGTACACGGAGAAAAATAAGGACACAAAGAAACTTTGCCTATACAATACCAGAAGGAACAGAAGGCAAGAAGGCTGTAAAGTCAGAGGTGAAGTAGACTGACACAGGCTAGGGGAAGCTGGCAAGCAGTGAACACGTGCATCCGTATGATAGGGAGGAGTTGATGCCACAGCTGCCACTTCATGACTCCTGGTCAGGCCAGGGCTTTAGCAGGAGCCGGTGCCTGCATGGCCAAGCAGCCCAGGCACTGTTCCCCTGCCCGCTGCACTGCCCGGCTTCCCCTGCCCAGTCCCCTTGCTGTGGCCCAAACAGGCGTCCCTGCAGGAGTGACCTGACACAGAGCAGGACTGTGCCTGCCACAGGTTTCTGGGGGAAATCCTAAACCTTAGTGTGGAGCTGTCTCTGTGGTTCCCTCACAAGGGACATTGTGACACCATCAAACAATAAGGGCTGTAGAAGGTTGTCCTCATCCACTTTTTGCTCCAAAGGGGGACCAACGGTCTTCAGAGAAATCGTCATTCCCTATGACTGAAAAATTTGTATTAAATGTGCACTGTATTAATTTGATGATTTCCACAGTTAAATTAACGTGTTTCAGAAAGGCCAGGAAACCGTTAACATTGGATGTATGCTGAGATCACTTCTCTGTCCAAGAAACTAAACAGACTTCCACAGGTGAAAAAAAGGGCAGACCAGGCCACAACCTGTTGGTAATAGTAACTGCTAACTCATCATGTCTGGGATTTAGGAAACTGCTCATCTAAACAGAACTTTCTGTCCACTTCTGCACAATCAAAAGAAAAATATTCACCATGGTCACACCACCATAACTCAGGTGATATAATCCAATGGTTTAGTTATGGTTTAACTCTCCAAGGACCTAAACTATTGAGTCTTTTTCTGGCTGAATGTGGATAAGTCACTTTTTCTATAATTGCATTGCTTCATTGGTGAAATCGTGATAAGGATGCTGATCTTACAAATGCTCTGAATTCACATTTCCCTCTTTAAACAAATGAAGGCTAAGAGAAAGAATTATCTCGTGGTTTACTAGGTTTGAATAAATCAGGCAAGAATCAACTCATTCTGCTCTCCCAGAGTTCTCGTATGACCTTTAGATTCTGCTGAGAAAAAATGTCACATCTCAGCTAGGTATTATTGCTATTAGCTGTAACAGCAACTAGAATCTGTGGTGAGTGATTGGGACTTCTCAGGAGTGACTGTTGTGCAAAGAGGTAAGAGGCAGATAATTCGAAAAAAGGAGGAAAAGATTGAAATCTCACCACAGTAATGGTTATGATATTAGAAGTCTCAGCAGCGAAATGTACTGTTGATAGCCAAAAGTCCATCCCATACTAGACAACAGGGTACAAGAATATTGTGGCTAATGCGGTTTTAAAAGAGAATTTTAAATAAAACAAGAATACATTTTATGTAGACCTTTTTCATCCCAGCATGTTTCTAATAATTTCCTAAGATTTTTGAGATAAATGGTTCTGACACAGTTTGTGAAATTCTTAGCAGAAGTCTAAAATATATTCAGAACAACTTTGGGTTGTGTACTTACAGGGTAGACACATTCCTGTCTTTCAGGGGATTTCTTCATAAAGAAGAAAGTTACCTAAAGTTTGAATAGCCTCTGTGGTGACTGATTCCCAGCTGTAATATATTTCAAAAGAACAGTCTCAACTCTCTCTTCTCATGAAGCTGTCACTTCTGATGTCCCAGAAATCACCAGTCTGACTTACATTTCTTCTGCCACTCATGTCACTGCTGGCCTGTGCAGTGCAAGAGGTCAAGGGGCATAGTTGTAAAGATATGCCAAGATGAGGAAAATCAATTTTGGATCCCACAAGGCAAAACTACTGATGCAGAAGATTACTAAATACAACCAGTTGCCTTATGGCACTTGAGTCTTCCAAGGAAGACGCTGCGAGGCTGCTGTTCAGTAAATATGAAATAAGGTCTTATGGCAAGTCAGAAAGAATAAGATTTTTTTTTCATTGCTCCTAATTATTATTTGCTTGGAGGAAAAAATGGGAGAGTGTATATCTGTATAAAATACATTAAAAATATTTCTATGGCTAGCATTACAGAAAGAGCACAAAACCTGCTGACCCTTAAACAAATTTGCATCAGCTCTGGGACTCTGCCAAGGGCAGAACGTCCTTGGGGAAAAATAACTGTCTTAAATACACATATTTAGAGCTTAAATTGTGGGATAATGAGGGGGAATCTCTCAACCCTAATGCAAAAGTCCTAAACCTCTAATCAAATTATTAGAATGCTCTTAATATATGTTTTTTTAATGTAAATACATTTATACACACATCTATATGAATTTTCTCCCCAACTTCAAGTGGTTCTTCTTCCTGCTGTAGCTTCAGTGTTAATTTGCACTTAAACTTTGTTGTCTAGTCATCTACTAACACAACAGGATTCATGTAGAGGTTGCCACATTACATAATTTCCTGAGAAGTGTGAACAGTGCCACAATTCCTCCTAAACTTTGTGGAAATCAAGGGAAAGTTTTGAGTTTGGAACCCACTTCAAACTCACTTCCCTTTTTACTCAAAGCAGTGAAGTGTATTAGAAGCTCAGGTACAACATCCCACTACTCAATGGCTGTACCATCTGCTAAGATAGTGAGTTTTGATTTATTAAATTTAGTTTAAGTCTATTTATTAATTTCTTTTCATAGAATTCAATGGTGAACCAGATCACATAATCTGAAAACTTCCCTTATTTGCCTCACTGTAATTATTAGCATTTTGATAACAAAGTACAAGATCCTCTAAAAGTAATTTTTCTGCTATGGTACTTATTCTTGCCTAGTACATTTAAATATCTTCAGTACCTGAAAACAGCACGCTTGAGTACGACTGCTCAGTGCCACTGAGACACAGGCATGACAACCACTGTCACCAAGGTACCTTGCAACCCCATTTCATCTACCCAGCTGGAGCACACCTCTGATTTGCTGTGAATGCATTTGGCTGAGAGTAAGCTGTGAGCTTCAGCACAGCTGGGGTGAATCAATCTCTACATTTGTGGCCTGAGCTGTAACCACAATTTTAAATGAGCCAGAGTGGGCACCCCATGAGTGGTGCACATCTCGGTAACCCTCAAAACTTTCTTCTAATTTCCCATGGAGATAAACAGTGAGCTATTCAAATGTGTGAATGGCAATTATGTACCTCACCTGGAAGTCCGATTCTAAATGGATATTTCAGCTTGTGATAGACACAGAGCTCTTCATTCTGCTTTGCTACACTCATTTGCCATCTTTTCTTCCTTCTTTCTCCACAAAGTAACTGTCTTATTATATGGGCATACTTGGCTTGATGGTCTTGGGGTTTTCTACAAACGTGTTTTTCAAGCTGTGTTTACCTAGACAGTCGTCACTTGAACTAGGAAAATTAAGGTGGCCAAATGTGATGACTGGGCACATGATGGCCAGATATCTCTTCCTTAACTGTGATTAACCACTGAAATGTGGGTGTCTAAATGACTTCAGGTCTTGGACCATGTAGGCTGAAATGTATTTTTGATTTTTCACTCCCAACATATCTTGTTAAAATAATAAATCATGGAAATACATTTCTGTGTGGTATTAACAGAACATTTGAGCTAGAAATTCCTTGCAGATTCTGTCTATTTTGCTAAACCTTCAATTACCTGCTTTTGTTTCACTCTTGCTTTTGCCAAGATTTGTTAGGGCTAGATATAGGCTATAAAGTCGGGACAAAAGTGAGATGACAGATTGTTTCATGCCACAAGGGACTGTGGGATTAAAAAACAAAGAGCTTGTGGAAAGACTTAGTGGCTGCAGGCAACCTATGTCAGGATTAGAGAGCAACAGTCCTGGGACAGCAGTGCCCCAGAGCTGTGACTTGTAAGAACTATATATGGCCTAAATGCCAAAAAAACCTCCATGTAGTCATCTCTGATCTAGTCGAAGGAGACAGTAAAACACAGAAAGGAACAACCAAGTAGCTGCTGCCCTCCTGCCCATTCTGGGCACCTTACCCTGAACTAACACTGCCTTTAGATTTGACAAAAAATTAGCTTTTGAGCAAAAGGGTTTTGTTACTCTCTAAGATGTGACACATCACCAAACTGGATCTTTGGCATGAGTACCATGAGTATTCCCCGTGCCATTTTTTTTAAATATAGTTTTCCTCTGTATGGTAAATTTTACTTGGACTCAAGAAATGGAAGAGAAGGGAGGGGAAGATTATGGCTTTTGCTTTGATTATACTGGGAAATAACCCCAGGTTTAACAGTTGATAGTTACCCCTGTAAGTATCATTCCTTCTACAAGCATCCAGCAAGGGAAGCAGTAATTTGCAAAGATAAGGAGTGGGGAGGGAGATAAGGGTGCTTTCAGTTTCTCTGAGTGAAATATCTCAGAAAAACATTGTTTACTCGTGTCTCATTTGAGATCTAGCAATGCTAACATCCCTTACTGTAAAGAAGGCAGTAATTGTATATCTCTCATTGATCATGATTTACAATTGTTGGTGCTGTTTAAGGTCTTGAAATGGTAAGCTGTTCAGTATTATAACGAATGATAACAGATATTTCTGACTAGATCTTTTAGACTGCTTTTTTCCTAGTGCATGAAATAAATTTGCCCCAATGAGTGTTGAACAAATACTGGAATTTACTTTTATTAGATCATACTTAATGAACGGGTACTTTGAACATCAAGCTTCTTGGAGTCTAAGTCTTTATGAATCAATAATGTACAGTTTGAGAAACCTGAATTAGGAATATCCATGTACCATTGCTGTAGTCTAAACCAAGTACAATTGCACCATATGAAATGTAAGACTGAGCTATCAGTATAAAAAATAGCCTGTTAAATACTGAAATATAAAATTTCACTCGCTATGCTCATAAGGTTTTTTCTGCAGATTTTAAAAGATACAGATGTACTTTATTTTAAGCAATATATTCTTGCTCTAAAAGAATTGTGATGAGAAATTGTCAGAATTTTATTTCAAAATGAATAGAGGATATAAGATGCTATGAAAAGAAGTGTGGAAGTCTAAATATGATGACTAAAATGCAAGGTTGATAATGTAGTAATATTATTAATGTGGTGTCAAGTGGTTCACAGGAAATAAATAGCTGACTGAAAAAAAAGATCCTGCTCAATTTCTATGAGTTAAGAAAACTTATTATAAATGTTAAGTAAATTCTGCTATATAAAACAAATTCTCACATCTGCAGCCTGTCTTGTGTTTTATACTGAATAGCGTAAAAAGTGTATTACGTACAAAAGACAGAAAGATGAGCAGTGAGGCCTGCCAGGGAAAAAAAAGCAGCACAGTATTGGATTTCAGAGATTTGGCTGGAAAGGAAAATACTAAGAAGTGAAAAAAGTGAAAATGTGCAAGAAAAGGAAGACTCAAAGAGGCTGCAGCAGAAAGAGGGAACAAACTTCCATCCCCCAAAATAAAGAGATTTGAGGATGTTCATGTACATTCCAGGACTTTACTATTTAGCTGTATTTGTATGTCTTCATTTTTGATTCATGTTGAGAAACCAAGATCTAAGTAGTGATTTCATCTAAGAAGTCAGGCCCCTCTCCAGCTACATTACAAAACTTTTATTGTCGTAAATGAGCCAACATACATGTAATTCAAATTGGATTTAATTCCCGATTCACTTGGAGGAAAGACATCTGGAAAAAAAGAAAAACATTCCTGCACCTTAATCAAGGTAATTGCCACCATCATCTCCTACCTGGCCAAAAGATCTGATGAGAAACTGCAGCTCTAATTAGGAAAATCAGTTTGAACCATCCAACTTTAGACCTGCATGAGTTGGAAATTATGTGGGTTATAGCTGTGGGCTTTTTGCACCTCAGCATTGAACAGAGATTTGAATAATTTGATACAGTTTGCAGGTTGTGAGTATGATGCTGAGTCATGTGCAAAAGTGCATGCTGGAATCAGGCTGGGATACAAGCGACAGGTTTTTAGTGAAGTAACATTTTCAACTGTAGAGAAATAGAGGATTTCAGGGAGATTCAGTGGCCCTATTCACAACTTGGGTGACAGTTTTTAAGCAAAAGTCTATCTTCATAATCTTATGAGGTGATTAAAGACAAAACCTCAATTAATCAGGATTATTATAATATGATTTGAAGTGGATTAGAGTATAATTTTTACTTCCTGGGTTTAGATGATGGAAATAGCAGATGAGTGCACATACAAGTAAGATCCTTTTATTTAGCAATATAAGGAAAACCTACAAGCCAAAACTGGGAAGATAAAACAGAAAAGGAAGCAAGAAAATTACTGACATGAGGTCTAGGCTTATGCTGCTGCATACTGACCAGGGTAGAGATTTGGGAGCTACTGCTGAAAATTTACAAACTTCACTCCAATGCACTGCTGTCATGAAGGAGAAAAATGAAAATCAGAATCAAAGCTCCAAAGAGACAGAAGTGGAATATAAATAAGAAAAAGAATTGGTGGTTCTATTTTATTCTCACCTAGAGCACTAGGATCTAAATACAGAAATCCTGTTCATCTCTGAATGAGAAAACTGAGACAAGGAATGAGAAGAGGTAACCCAGCAGTGACTGAGTAGCATAACTAAATACATCACATTACTTATTACTAGTCAGAACTAATTTTTAAAATATAGTAAGTTAAAAAAATGAAAAACTGTCTCTGATAGAAAAGGAGAGATTAAAATGTATGGCAAGAACAAGGAAATCTGTGCAGAGGTTCAGAAAACTAAACGTACAATGATATGTTACCTGTTTCATTATGAAGCAGTAATCAAGCAAGTTAATTAGACCAATTAATATTATGCAGCAAATTCAAATTAATTAGCCTCCTGGGATATTTTCTGTAAAGGTAAAATTATTGTTTATCAGAAAAGCCACTTTACTAATCCAAAGTGAAAGAAATCGATCTGCTTCATCACCAAATCCTGCTACCATGGAAAGTGTAAAACCTCTAAGGGGTAATTCTTGTTCATTTGGCAGACTGATGAGAAGCATACAAGCAGACCCGTCTGGGAGTCCTCATTGTACGTCATCTTGATCGATGACCAGTTAAAAGACATATTTGTAAATGGTTATTTAGATATAAATGCTTATTTGGTCCACCTTGGATGAAACATGGGTTTCAGTCGGCACAATAGATAGTCCAGAGCGCCAGACAATACTGTGGCTTAGTTGAAACAGGCACTATACAAACAAGAGGTCTTCAGGAAACTACCATTAGCAAAGCAAGAGAAAGAAAGGTTGAAGAGAGAATCAGACACACAGATAAGAGGAGAGCAGATCAATAACAGAAAGAGAAGCAGATCTTCTGAGTCTTGCCCAGTGTCTCCTCTCTATGATGCTGTATCTCCATCATACTCAGAATATAAAAGGCATATCTTAGGTTCTCCTTTTTTTTTTTTCCTCACTGTCCCAGTCGTTGCTTTTTTCCTTGTCCTTTCAGACACTGGAAGATGGCTAGAAAACAGACTTGGAGGCTCACTTTCCAGCTTTGCTGGAACAATCATCCAAATATTTGAAAGGGACTGCATATAGCCTCTCTATAAAATTAATCTCCCTCCCCCCAACAGACCCTTGCCACTCTGAAATACAAAATAAGTGTCTCCTAAATCCCCGTAATACTGAAAGTGCTATAGCTCTTGTTATAAATAGATTTAAGTGATCTCAGCTCACTTGTTGCGTCACTCTACCAGATAATCTTGCTATCACAAAGGGATTATCATAAATGGCCTGGAAAATTATGTTAACCCACAACGGCTCCAGCGCTGTTATAGAGCAAGACACCTTAAAGTATTTATTTCTATTCTTAACACTTATTCGTATAAGGAAAATCTGTACTTGGGGGAGTTCCTTCTTCTACTTTTCTTTCTCCAGATCTTATTTATCTTACAGAACAGGGACATTCCTAAAAAACAACAGATACTGTCTAAAAAAAAATTTTCCTAATTTTTTAGGAAATTCTTTCCTAATTTTGACTTTAAGATACCAGAAGTCAAGGTTAGTTCTAAGGCATTTTCTTCCACATATAACAGAATCCAAGTTCTATGCACAGTCACACTCCAATTAGCTTGTGATTGACAGCTGTCAGACTGTTTCATAATCAGGATTCTGTATAACAGATATTTAAAGAGACTAAAGAAGAGAAAAGCTATAGAAAACTGAATTTTGGTAAGTAATCAGGCTACTGTTACTTCATTGAGACTTTTTTGTTGTTGTACATGCTTCTTTATTGATTTCTAAGACAGCCATGCACAGAAGTAGTCAGTTTTTCCATACCAGAGACATCTAGTGAAGTTTACAGATAAATGACATCATCCAGGAATGAAAAATTAAATGAGTTCACCCAACAAAATTACATACTTCAGAAGGAATGCATGAAATAGCTTAAAATATTGACTATAGCATATGCAAAGAAAGCAAATACATGCAAATATGTAAGAGACATGTAGTATAATACATGTAGTATAATTTTACAAACAATAGAAAGGGATCTTAATACTGGAAATGAACATTTCTAAAATTAAGAGTGCCTTGCTCTGCCAGACTTCTGACAATGTAATTTTTTTTTTTCCCCAGACAAAGGGGAGTTAGCAGGAACTGCCACCTATTTCTTCCTGAATGCCTCATAATTCATCCCTGAGATTATCTGTTCTTCCTCTCTTCATTATTATTCATATCATAACCAGAGCCCATACTACATTGTGCCAGGTACTGTACAAACGTAGGCAGAAGAAATGAGTGTGGTCTTACTGAGTTTTCAAACCGAAGTTCAAAACGAGTGCCAGCTGTCTTGACACAAAAAAAGCACTGCACATTTAACAATCAGTGTAGCTGGAAATCACCAAATGCATTTTCACACCTGTCTAATTCCCTGCCTGCAATAACCAGTTCACTAGAACACACTGTAGTGTTTAAATTGCCATATTTTAGAAATTCTGTGCTCTGAATTTGGCCACCAAGACTAGTGTACAAGAAGTCAGTCCTCATAGGAAACAGAAAAGCTATCATGGAGTAACAATTACAGTTAAGATCATCTCATTCTGGACTGAGAACAATGGCCCTAACTATCACTTTCTTTGCTTAAAAATTACTTCCGTGTTAGCTCCCCTCTTCCATGTGTTCTCAAGTGGAGAGAAAGAAAAAACTAAGTATTCTGGAAGGTGACAACTAGACACAGTTTGGGAATGGCCTTGTCTTACTGTGCTGATTTCACTGTGCTCCTAATTGTAGCATCAATAGTCATCATTAAAATGTCACCAAGAAATTAAAAATGTTCCTACTCAGCAACACAAATAAAGCTTTGTTTATTCAACCAGGAGAAGGATTTTTGACACAAAATACCCTTCTCACACATTTAATGAGCTCATTTTCTAGGGAGGATTAACTGATAGGATGTTTGGATGGAACTTAATTATTCCTAGTGAGATAAAGTAACAAATTAGGGTAGACTGGGTGGATCAGTAAATAAGTAATTTCTTTTTCTATAATTAAGACCTAACTTAGAGCACCAAGTAAGATGGGTTGTGTTATCAAAAGACTGTAAGCTACATTTTTCCCAGCATTCCTGAGTTCTAGCATGTTAGTTTATAATCCAGAATTTAAGGGCATTTAAGAAAGAGGAGAAGATACAGCTAGAAAATGAGTGGGTGAAAAATGCTATAAGTTTTCATGATAAATATTTACATATGAAGCAGGTTTTCTATTCAGATTTCAGAAGCGTTTCAGCTGAAGCAGCCCAACTATTTTCAGAATCACGAGAAGACAAAACAATAGTCTTTTATATCTGTTCCATTGTTTACATTAGGTTTTTTAAAGATAAAGAGGTAAGTATAAATTAGCTATATCAATATAATCACAGAAAGATAGTTAATACAGATTGCATAATTGTTCAAAGACACTAGTAATACTCCAGTATCATTATGCATGATCATTCAGTATCCCATTGCAAGGCTAGAAGCCATAGGCACAAATTCTGAGATTTTCTAGGGTTTTCTTGCTGAGATTTTTAAGTCTGAAGTTTCATAGAATGTCTCAGATCAATGAGCTCTTGTTTTAGCTAGACCAACCAACATTCAGCTTGCTTTTAAGCTGCATATCTATGGCTGGAATACATAAACCATAGCACCATGAGACAAACCATGTTAATGAAAATTGGGAATTTTTCAGTACAGTTTCATCTGAACAGAAAAAAGCCCATAGTTTAAAGTCTAGTCCAAAACATCATTAGTAGTTATACACTTGGAGCTATTAAGCAATGCTCCAGCCATCCCTTGGTTCATTCAGGACTTAAAGCAAACGGGAAAGGCATCAGCATCCAAAGCTGCTACCATTTTGCTCCTGCCAGGGAGCTGGAGGGACTGTGCAGAGCAAGACACACCTATAGACAGTCAATAACACAAGTTCATATCCTCCTAAAACTTACTCTGTGCTACTGTGTTAGCATTTACATTTGTAATCAAGCTGTTAGCTGTCATTTCTGAAAACAAGTACCTAAATAATGACTGATCATGTAAATTAGAACATCTCATAATTTGCATACACTCTCTAAATATATCATAGGTTTCAGTCTACCCATGGCAGAAAGGTGGGGAAGGTCATACTGTTCCAAGTGCCTTGTACCATTAGAATTTGAGGAGCTGCAGTATTGCCCCCCCCCCCCCTTATACCCAACAATAACGATTGCAGAAAGGATATACCTACTGCCTTTGACATTCAGCAAGACTGCAATTTTACTCGAAGTGTTTCCTTTAATTCTCAGTTTTTAAACTTCAGATTCTTTCCCTTCTGGTATTTTTCTCAATAAACTCTATGTTGCTGACAACTAATCAACCAACTGGGTGTGATGATTAACCTATTGTGACACACGAATAGTCAAAGAAAATTAGCCATAAACGGTACAAAGACAGAAGATGTGTTTGACTTTCACCTTTTCCACTGAAGCCACAATACCTAAGTGACCACAATACCAATACCTAGATGCTTCTTCTCTCTGATATTTTCATACCTTGTCTCTAATGCTTCTCTGGGTTTAATCATCCTTGTTTGTTTTGGTCCCTACAAGTGGATGTAATGTCCTGAAAACAATTACTCAAGTTTCTGGTCTGTTTGATTCTTTCAGGAGATGGCACAAAACTGGATGTCAGACATGTCATGTCTGTATTAAATAAACTACTGGGCAATCAGTCAACAGCATAGTGGCAGAGAGGGAGGCAAATGATTGACTCCAACCTGGTTCCACATTGCTACCTTCCTTTCCACAGGCAAACATAAATCAACCTTACATACCTTCAGTTATTTAGCTTAAATCAATTAGCATATTCTAGTCATATTTGGCTGTATCCAATTGCAACAATATTTTTTTCTCTAAGTTTATTATTCCTTTTCTGCAAGACAAAAACATCTATCTTATGGTGAGCTACGGCTCCCCTACCACAAAGTTTCATTTCAACAACCATTATTTTACAGTTGTGTGCTGCTTCTTTGCCCTAAAGCTTCAATACTCTTCTCAGAGTTAACTGCAGCCACTCAAAGCCTGTTTATACCCATACACCTTGTTTTGTTACTGAGGCTTCACGCTTGCCAACACCAATGACAAATAAAGAGGTAGAGTACAATCTAGTCACCACAGGGAAGATACATTAAGGGACCGTATTGTTTTTTTGGCTGCCATGTTACCCTATTCAGTTCATAATCTACCATAACCCTTAAGTCACCACTTCTCAGAGCCAGTACCCCATTCTTCTGGAATGTGACACATGTATTACTAGGTATCTAAACTAACCATAATAAAATGCTTACTGCTCTTTTGTAACCTTCATCTAAAGAATTCAGATAATTCTGTATTGGTGAACTTTCCTATCCTTTCTTTACTACCTTCTTTTGTCTCATATGCAAACCCTGCTAGGTAATTATTTTATAGTCTCTTCTTGGATCACAGAAATACATAAGTCTGTAAGGAACTGCTGTGGGAACTCATTAGGAATACATCCTGTCCATGATCTATATTTTATTTCCTACTTTTGCTTTGGAATTATTTTATAAAATTACAAACTAATAACTTCCAAGTGTCCCATCTTAATTTTCTATTGTAACAACTTGCAATTAAAAATACAGTATATTAAATTCTTTATCTACTTGAAAGTCTTATTTTTGTTCTGAGGAAAACCTCCTTAAACTGGAATATATTCTGAGAATTCTTTCCTTGGAAGTGTGCTCTGTGCTTTTGACAGGTATATCTTTCTGGACATTGACTATTTGGCTCTTTTGGTGGGGGAAAACAAACAAACAGTCCAACTGCTTTTAATTAGGAACTCCCCCAAACAGTTACAATATGCTACCTCATTTCAGAGAGAATCTTTTACTGCAAGACCTAGACTGCAGGTCTAGGTTTTTCCCATGGGACAGTTTATCTTGTATATGCTGTGTATTCTTATTCTTTCATTAAACTAAAGAACTTTTTTCATAAAAAGCAAAGCTGCACATTACTAGCTGCATAATGATGACCTGCTTGCATTATAGAATTGCTTCGCAGGTAACTATATAGTCTTACTCTCCAGAGAAATGAACCAGCAGAGTTAAGTTTCAATGCAGTTATTTAGATTGTACATGCCTATGAAAACCTCCCTGATTGTTTCTATTAACTCCTTGCTATAGGTACAAAATACCATCTCGAGCATTGAAAAGCAAAATAAGCAAATATGAAAGACAGAGGGAGTAATGACAATTTATTAACTATGGTCCTTTTGTTAACACAAAATAGTCTAACTGAATATTGTGCAGAGTTACAGAATCAAACAGATGTATCATTATACAGTCAGTAACCTAAAACTGATTAATCTGATTTCTCTGACATTTTCAGTGTATATACAGGGGCATCTATTGACTTCGTATAGAAATCATAATTTAGCAATTATACCTTAGGCTGATCACGTGTTCAAATCTTGTTTTGAGATTCATGACCAGGGTTGCTGCGAAATACACTAAATTAATAAGTTGCATTTTCTCTCTCTGTAGTATAATGAGAACCTTTTTGTCTTACTGCAACTAGGTGATGCAGGTTCTAGGGTAACATAAAATACATTAGCCCTATGATATGAAAAGAGGTTGCTTATCTCTCAGATTTGCAAACAAACTCATTTTCAATTTCCTTGGACATTTGATTGCAAACATGGCATTCTGCATCCCATTTGATTTGTCTTTTTTCCCCCCTACTGTTATAATATACAAATAAATTAATATCCAGTAAATGAAACAAAAGCAGTTTATATTCTCCTCATACACAAACTTCTTTTCAACTGTTTTCATTCCTGCCTACCTTTTGCATTTTAACTTAGGTGCTATCATTTTGGAAAAAAAAAAATCACTACTTTGGTTTACAAGAAAACACAATATGAAAAGTTTCTGGTCAAAATAATTTAATTCAAAAGATTTAAACAGGATTGGGGAAAATAAAAAAAAATGGTGAGGAAAAGGCTTCCAGCATATTGCATAGCCAGAAAGACAAGAAATTGGAGAGTTAGCAATGCATTAAAGTGACTATTTTTTGTAGACATTGAGTCTGATTTATAGTTAAATTTCACTCTAGACAATCATTGTTCACACCAATACAAGCTGAACGCAAAGATATTGTAAAAGACCATCAAATCAAAATTGATAGTGCTTTATGTTTACTTGCACCTCATAAAAAGATTACAGAAAATACCGGACAAGAATGAACCAGAGCATGTGCCTCCTCTGCAGTCAACTTCTGAACAGCATAACTCATTTAAAATACAATTTTCCCTGGGAGTTTTTAGCTTGTCCCTCACAAAGATTCACACAAGGTAGATGCTCAGGTAATTCAGTCAGTGAGGCTAAAGAGGTCTTTACACAAATAGGTAAGGAACTTTACAAAACAAAATTATTATAGAAAGATTATTCTGAATCTGTCGATAACATTAATAAAATATGATTTGGGGAATAAACCTGTTATTAACCCAATAGATGTGTGCAATTTGCACTGCAGTGTAAAAAAGATTCTAAACTTTTTTCTTTTTCCCCCCTCTTCAGTCATGATTTTATTTAATTTGAGACAGCAAGATCTGCACAGGAAATGGCTTTAATTCCTCCTGGTATTACCGTAAGTCAAAGGGATAAAGACCATCTAGTCACCTGTCCTGCCAAACAACTGAGGTGAAAATCATTAGAAAGGCTCCAGGTTGGAAACCTGTTATCATGAGACTCAATAACATCATCAGAAGGAACCTGTCTGCGAGGTCAAAAGCAGCTGCCTTGCGGGAGCACAGAAGGCTGCTGGCAAAACCTGCAGCAGCAGCTGGGCACAGACCTGGGGAGAGCCAGGGAGGGGGCAGAGGGCCAAACAGCTTCAATTCCTGCTGCCCTTGTGCAGTCCAAACTACCCCCTCCTGCTTATTCCCAGCAATTCCATACACTCCTGCATATTTAACTTGAATTTCCCATGCTTATTTAAAACAAAATTGGGGTAAAATACTAGGCAATTTGATGTGGCTGAAACAGAAGGAAAAAAATAAAATAAAAAGGACTGAAAGAAGAATCTTTCCTTGGAGAAAAGATTAACTGCTCCAGTAAGAAATGCTTCAGGGAAAGGCCAGTGTGGAAGAACTCACGGAAAGTTGGGGAAGGTAATATGAGAATCTGTTTGCAGGTAGCATTTTTTAAAGTTTTGGTGAATTTGAGCTTCTTTGTACCTGTAGAAACTTGAATATAAGGGTCTTTTTCATGGACTGTAACTCAGATTTCATGAAGAATGGGTTTAGCAAAAAAGCCAGTTTGTAATGATACAGCCCTAACTCACATTAGTCAGAGGTAACAGTAGTAGGCTCTCACAATACATTTAAGGTTCCATTAAAAAAACCTAGAACTTAAACTAGGGTAATGAATGGTGCTACAGTGTCAGTGCAATGATAACATTTTTTTTTAATTTATACAGCTTCCCTCAGAAAAAACTGGAGAGATCTGAAAATCTAGGGATCATTGAAAAAACACTCATTTTCCTTCCCAAGACAACAATTGTAGGATGCCTAGCTATGAGTTTTTTCTTAATTTCTCCTCTTTCCAAAATTTATTGCATCAACTTTTAAAGAACACAATCTTTTCAGAACAAAATGCATCACAAGTTGCATCACATAAGAACTACTTACAAAATATATCCTTTGCTCCATTGGAAAAGGGGATACAGATGAGGGAAAGGAGATGTTTCAATCCAATTCATAATTTTAAACTTCCAATTCTTTATTTTGAATTTGTCACTTAGGGCAACCAGACAGATTATTGATCTCTTCATCAAGCATCTCAGTCTCAACTTTGATTAATTGCTTATGTTTCTTTCTGGGAGTGAGGATATCCCTGAACTGCAGTGACAGATGAGAGGAAGCTGTGAGAGGGAGCTCCCAAACTCATGAGTGTTCACTCGAATGCCTGGGCAGGCCTTCAGAAGAGGGTCCGAACACCATGCTTTGGCACACTTGCACTTGTACCTCATTTTAAACATGAGCAACTATTAAAGCATTCAGCTCAATGTCAACTCAATGTCATTAAAGTTCAGCTCTGAGAATCCTTACAACTTTCAAAAGAAAGTACAACTGAGGCAGAACTTCTCATATCTCATGAATCACTCACTGAATTAAAACTAGGGTGATCAAAAAAGCTTTCACCAAAACAAGGTTTTGCTCAGAAAAAAAAAATTTGGAAAGCAGGCATCGAATTTTGTTGCTGCTGCTGCTGGTTTTAGAAAAGTTCTAGCTAATATACATGGGAATTTTCAGTGAGACTTTTGTCCAACAAAAGTAATTAACAACTCTGGATGACTTACAAGACCAGGACCCATAACAAAAAGTGAGAAACTCAACCTGATGGAAGAGGACACAAAGGACTAGCTTCCTCTTGGGGACCCCTGGATCTTTGTGAAAAGGTGAGGATTTGAAAGTGTCATCACGGAATATCCTCAGTTTCCCTTTTCCTTTAATAGAAAGACCTTCACTTCTCTGGGAGATGCTATTAGATATTCTTTGTCTTCTTCCTTTTTTACTAGTTTTTGTTTTATTCTAGCCAGTTTATTTTCTCTGGGGAAGGAATTGCTTTCCTTCCACTTTTACTTAGCTGCATGTTATGAAACAAAGTTATCACTGATAAGTGGATCAAAATTAATGCAGTGCTTCAGTTTGCACTTCACTAAGGCTGGTGTGCCCAGGAGCCAACACTGAACCCACTGAATGTTAAGTGGCTCAAAAGGTTCACAAAACCATGGCAGGCTTAGAAATGGAAGGCTAAAGGGTCTGAAGAGGAGTGGGTAGAGGTCACAGTGACCAAAAGGAAAAAACCTTGACCAATATTTGAAACCTGTATGAATATCACATACCTACACAGAAAACAAATCGAAGAAAAATAAAGAACTGTAATATTAGCTTGGCTATATTTTTAATGAGGATAGCACTGTATATACATAGGCCTAAATATATCTGTCTTTTTTATTGCTTGGATCCCAAAAAAATACTATATATTATTTCAGTACTTCTGTCTTTGGTGAGGAGGAGAAATCAGAATTCAGAAAAATGAATTCAGTGGATTTGGAAAAGGTTGAGACATATTCAAGGCTGTCTTGTGATCTTTCCCTGTCCAAAAGCCCCCAAATATGTAATTGATGCTCATAGTTCCACGAGTTTAATGTGTAATCTTTCTGTTCATAATCTGAAGTAGAATACATTAGACAAAGCTGAGCAATCAGCAACCCTGTTCAAACTGCTGTTATTCTCTGCTGATACTGGATCTGCTCCCTGCAATCCCAATGCAGGGGAAATTCCATTGACTTGACAACCTGTCTCAATGTTATCTCCTGAATTAATATAGCTGAACTTTGATTTTCAATGAAAGGGACTTTTTGGAACCATGATTTACTGTCAGCTCTACTCAGGATGGAGAGACTTTGTTGTGTCTCATTTCCAGTTTGCTCAAGCATACCAGCTTGCAAAGGTCATGTTAAACTTCAGTTACCATCCCCACACTCTCCTCTGATGAGAACAGGGAGAGAGGAGTTAACATGTGGTGGGGACAGATGAACTGGAAAACACAGTGGGAAACTGTGAGAAGTTTATGTAAGGAACTTTAAAAAAAAAGAGTACAGTACATCTTATAAATCAGAAGTTTATTTGTGCAGATCTACTGAAGGACAACTTATCTAACATTTTGATGTATAACTGTTTTAAATTTGCCATCTATTTCCGTTGCAAAGAATTTTCTGAATTAAAAACAGCCTCTCCAAATACCAGTGATGTCTGAAAGAACAAGACAAAACTCTCTGGTTTCCTGATGTTAACAGCGTTCCTCCCCCCCTTGTAAAAGGGTGATTTTGGGGTATGAAAGAAGGGAGGACAAAAAGTTATTTTACAAATGTGTTTGCCAGTGGTTAATAAGTCACTTGAGTAGGTGACACTTAAATATGAACTCCCTCTCAGAAGTAGAGAAAAATCATTTAAGATATATCTGTGGATTTTGCTACTTTTACCATTCTCCAACCAGATGTGGCCTTTTCCAAAACAGATCTTTTTTTCTTTTTAGCACCGATTTTATCTTGTGATACTACAGATACATAGCAGAAAGCAGCTCATTGTTCATTAATCCTAGTTCACTCTGCCACATCCCTTAAACAGCTATATAGTAGAGAAGATAGCCACCATTTCAGCATGGCAATCCTAAGAAATTCAGCAGCTCAAAAATTACCAGCAAAATGCCTTTTCAGTTTTAGTCATTTTGAAGAAATGTAGCTAGTTCATCATTTGACAACTCAACATTACGAAAAGACCAAAGCAACCAAGACTCCAAACCACAGTGGTTTTGTTTCTAATATTTAAATTATTACTTAACTAATTCAGTTTCTTTAGGAAGAAAATATTACTTAGCACTTTTACTCCCCCACAGAGAATTGAGGTGGACTTTCCCTTACTCTCCCCATTTCACAGACTTTTTTCAACTAGAAAATTCAAAAAGTGGAGAAAATTGTGATTCTACATAAGTCAGCTACAAATTGTCATTGACTTTGAGAGGATTTGGTGCTTCAAAGATGATTACATGCATATATGTGTAATGTTATTTCTCAATTTCCTGTATCTCTGTAGGAATAGGAAGGCAGTATAAACAGGTAGATTGATCGTCACATTTCTTAGATGGTCCTTCTTCAAAGATTCTTGTGTCTTTGAATTTTTAACTTTGAAGTGTTTAGATTCAAGGGAGCAAATATGATTATTCTCTGGGAGACTTTAAGCATGTTAAGATTTTTTTTTTGAAGTGTTCTACTTATAGCAATAAACTAATTATATGCAATTAGAACACAGCAGAAGATGCAGAAAAAGAAAAGCTGATAGAAAGCTATAAAATCATAATAGAAAGAAAGCATAACTTTTTAAAATAGTTCCATCTTTCAGTCCCAATTTTTTAAACCATGCATTGTATAAAACAATTAGATAATTTAACAGTACCAAATGAATATGAGTATACATGTATACTTTAAATAAATTAACTTACAGCTTTGTGTTTGCTTTTCATGAATATTCTAGAAAATCGCCTAATAGGAGAAAATTGCAGAAGCTGCAACGCCAGTTACAGAATATTAATAATAATGTGGTCATGAAAGCAAAGTCACATATATGAACATCTATTAAAAAACATTCTGTGTATTTTCCCTATCCAAAGAGAAGCACATCTATATCTAAGTATTTGGGGTTATATCAGTTAGATTAGAAAGTAAGTAGAGCTCAAGTGACTTCAGCATGTTTATGTCATGTTTTTAGAAATCCACTATTCCTTCTTTTCTTTAAAAGAAATTCTACCACAGTTTTATCTGAGCACAACTGGAGTACTCGTAATGGGATACACACTGTGTGAGAGATCCAAATGACCTAGTTAAGTGGCCAATAGTGAGATCCTGAAAAACTTGTAGGTGTATTAATTCACAAGCCAAATTCCAGCCATTCACTTAAGCCCCAAAGCCTCATGACGTTTGCTGTGCAAACACACATATTGTCTGCCTCCCTCAAAAAAATTATAAAATGCTTTAACAACATTCACATAAGAGAAAAAAAAATCCCATTTGTGTACTTTCACTGATTTCAAAGAAGCTAAACTCATTTAGCCACTCAAGTCTCTACTCCACCACTGCATATCAAGTAATGACAGGACTGGTACAAGAAAGGAGAAGATGGCACAGTAACATTCATTAGTTAGGCTTAACATGGCTGTTTTCAACATTGCATTTACAACTAATACTGTCCTTTAAAGTTCCTACAACATATATAATTATAGAAACACAATTTTTCTATTGCCATTACGGAAGAACCTTGGGAAACAAAACAAAGACCCTGCTGTCGGCAGAGAACGTCTCTGCCGCTCTTCACTCCTTGATGTAAAGGCTGGTATTGAAAAATGAAAACAGTAGCCTGGGGGCTGGGAACGTCATCTGTCTTCATTAACCACCATCTCCAGTGCTATGGACTCAGAGATAGCCTGAGGGGAAACAAAGTGCCACAGAAAAATCTCTTTGAAATAAATCACATTTTTAAAGCAGCAAGTCAAGCACTCAAACAAATGGCAGCCAGCTGCTAGTGTTAAAAAAAGAAACCCAGCCTTTACTTTATATGTGTGCTTTTCAGCTTGTAATGGGAAATTATTGCCATTTGGAAGGAAAAAGCAACCAGCAATAACAACCCTATTTGGCACCGTCATACATTATGTCACAAATCAGAGTTTCTGGGGACAGGTATATAGTTTACTATTCTCATCCTGGACCAGTCAAAAAATTCTAGACGTAATCATAGGTGTGTGTGATAAAAGGATTTTAGTACTGCACAGTTCAGTGGCTGCTTTCTGTTGATCTATGTTCCTAGTGAATTTAAATGATTATGTTTGGTTAGCAAATGATTCCTCTTAAAAATCCCTCATATTTTAACTGTAGGAAAGCTAAATGAATGAAGACTGCTAGATGATTTCAGAGTGCAATGGCACCACCATAACCTTCAAGTTTGACTTTCTGTAAAATGTAAGCAAGAGGGCTTTACTGAGGTATTTTTGCCTCAAGCATATAATTTGCTTAGAAACACTGTTTTTTTTTTTCCAGAAGCTTCAAGGTATTGATTTCTGATTAACAAAAAAGCCCAGAAACTGTAAGATATAGAGAATCACCTTGCTTTCCCAAGTTAGGTTCTCTAGAGGTTAACTATGTCAAACCCTGTTAAAATGTTGTCCCTGATTTGCATCCTAGGTTTATGCAGTTACATTTTCCACATATTCTAGTTCTGGTGGATTAGTCCCCTGGTATTCAGATTTTATACATATGCTTAATGTTTCTACCATGAATATTTCCATCTACCTTTTATTTTCAGAAGTGACTCAGCTTTCCTAACTCCTTTTAATTCTCTCATGAAAAATATTAGATCAATTGAGCTTTTTAGTGTATAAAAAAAAGAAAAACCCTCAAAACTTCTAATAAAATGTGTTCAACAAGATTTAACAGAAGAATAAATACTGAAAAAATGTTTTGGGAGGCACTTTGTTGTGCACCTGTTTCCATAAAAAAAATAAACACCACCACTGTTTCTCTTAGATCCCCCCTCCCCCCCTTCTGTTTGGTAAAACCCCTTTTCCAGTTGATATAAATCTTGGTACAGTGACTGTATTTTTGCCAGCTCAATATTAGTTGTCTAACCCCATTTAGCTGCCAGATCAAATGCCAAACGCTTCTGCCTACTCATGACACTGAGTATATCTTTAGGATTCCTTTACATCAGTTCACTGATCTTTCAGCTTCCAGCTTCAAGTGACTTGTCATTTCCTCACGTAGAGGAAGTCATGGGAAAGACCAGAAAGGTATCTGAGCTGGAGCTCCCCCATTTAGAGAGAGGTGTTGGCATGTTGCTCATGATGAAAAATCATTACTCTTAGAACATGTTCTTCTCTGGCATCCACCAGAAACATAACTTGTCTCTAATAACAAACAGCTGTCATCTCATGGACTAAGAAAAGAGTGAGCTGTGCTGAAAAAAAAAGTGACTAATCCTTATTTTGTGAGTTTTAGCTGATGTGATAGTCACCTCCATATGACTGTTTCAGTGCTCTGCACAGGCACGCCACCTGCTCCCACGCCCAGCGTGTGGCTGTGGAGATGGTTGCCTACTAGCTTAAACACTGCTTTTTGCAGAATTGTCCCTCAACATTTCCTAGTCTTCCAAAAAACTCCACTGTACTGCAATTGGGCTAGTAACTATCACCGTCTTCAGACATTCAGTAAAGACACCACCCTTGCTGTACTCCTAATCTGTCAGCTCAAAGTATTTAAAACAAAAAAACCCAGCAGGTTTTTTGCTGAGTGCAGACTTGAACTTAATTTTTAAAATAAGACTGGCTAACCTCCCTTAGCTTAATGAAATGGAAGCAGGCTCTGACAAAAATACAGAATTTGGCAGGAAGAGGAAGTTTTTACTTTGTAAAAAAATTATATTTTCTGATATTATGACAAACTGCCAAAGAACAGATGAGCTTCTAAAATACCAGTCTTTTTGGATCATATTCCCACCAAACCTGCAGATTAAACCAGGAATCTTACAGTGTAGCACTCCAGAAGTAGCTGTTGCTATAGTTTTCCAAAGACTTTTCTGAGACATACTTTTCTGTATGTATGCCTGGTTCTTTTGTAAGCCTGTTGTTTCTAACACTAAGGAAGCTGGTCTGAGAAGGGGTAAATTAATATAATTTCACCATAGCTGCACTGCATTTATTTTACAAACAGAAGTATCTGCTAAATCATGTGTGAGCTGCTAACTGGCATCAGCATCAGAAACAGGTTTGCCCTGGCCAGTGGCACTGCATAGAGCTGTTGAGAATGCCCAAGAATGGGGTCAAGACACAAATGAGTATGACATTTCAAAACAACATTTCATATTTTAATCTAAGGTTCCGTTGTACTTAATGTAAAACCTTGCTTTGCAATCTATAGTTTTTCTTTGTACTTAGACATTTTAAAAAAATTCTTCCCAACATCTAAACAAACAATAAAACAGAATTTTGTATGAACTAGCCCCAAGCTTTGTGCATGGCGCTGAGGATCCTACATCTTGCATTACTTTGGCTGTACTTGTTCTTCAGTCACAAATTCCTGCTGCATTTATGAAAAACTGGCAGCATCATGATCTCTGTTCTCAACCAAGTTGTAGGATGGGTGCAGGACTGACTATGTCAGCTAACTCCCTGATGCTCGTTTGCACGCTCAAGACTTAGAAAAAAGGCTCAGCAAACAAAAAAAGCCCACAGGGTGCCACGGAAAGAACAGAGAAGACATGTGGCCTGTCTTTAGAGGGTTATAATTTCCCTGGCGACTCAAGAGGAGACTGACAGAACTTGCTTTAACCAAGAAAGCCACTGACTTAGCAGTCTGAGTGTGAGTCTGAAGAAGACATACTTAAAAGATATAATGGACAGGTGCATGCAAAAAGATATGCCTTATATGTATTATGTCTCACTGCAAGTTCTCTGTTTCCAAAAGTTTTATTCAGTACTCTGATAAAACTCAGTTTTGAAACCTACACACCTTTTTGGTCATTCCGAGTTGCTCGCTGCAAAAGATAAAGTCTAGGAACTCCCACTCAGAGCTCTGCCCAAATTGAGTCTTAGCACAGACACTTTATCACTAAAACATGGCAGTCTTGTACAATTTGGCATTGATAAGACTTTGTGCTGTAGGATAACTGAGATGTATGTCTGGAAAAGTGAAGACAAGGCATGCTCATGAAAGCACACCACAAACATTTAGAGAATAAATCAACTCCTAAAAACTAGGGCAAACTAGAATGATGTTGTGCTGCTTGCTAGACCAACACACAGTTAAAGAGTTCCAGCTTTAGACTGTCTAAATAAGTGGAAGCAAAGCATAGCGTGTGAATAGATGAACAGAAAACTGAGTGATCTGGACAGGTCTCAGTAGATCAAGTGAAAAGTGAGAATTCAGTGCATGGTGCCTTTATCCCCATTCACTGCTCTTTAACCTGGGTTGCCTTTTACACTATGGACAAAAAACCAACAATAAAACCAAGAAGTCTGACAGGCTGACTCAAGCAACAAGTTCAGTAGCTTTCCAGTATGCTTTCAGTTCTCTATTTCTGGCACTATCTTCTATGGACAGAAACAAAAATATTCAGCTGACAGTTATATCAAAAATTTGTCCTGTACATCTCACATTTAGACACCTTGGGCGAAGCAAGACTCCTTTAAAGGGTGCTGGGGTCCGAGGAGTCATCTGCAAAAGTGAAAAAAGTAGAACAAAAATGACATGAAATAAAAGTGCAAACCTAATCACAACAGGAGTACATGGTAAACTGTAGACTTGTGAAAAGAGTTGTTCATGCAGACTTGGAGTCTTTAAAAGGTTCACTGCTTTTTTCAAGCTAATGGCACAATTAATTTAAGTAAAAGTGTTTCTATAGATACGAAACTTGCAATTTCATTAATCAGCTTATGCTTTTTGGAGAATCAATCAGATAATTTGATTTTTGTTCATATGTCTAAAATATAGTGCATTGCACTGCCCTTTATAAGCCAAGCCCACCTCATCTTATTCTTGCAGACATTTCTTCTAAATTAAATGAGGAAGAGAAGTTCAGTAGAAATCACACTGCACAAAACACTCTTCTGGCAAAGGTTTTGTCCAAAATAGTCAGAGTCAAAGTCTGCAGCTTTATTTCTACCACACTGAAAACTGAGAAAACGGCCAGTCTGATTCAGGCCACTACTTATAAAATGATACAGCACTGACATTTAGACCTTAAATGTTGTTTATTGTCATGCAGGAAGTGATTATACAGTAAATACCTTGTCTTGACACTGCTTGTGGGAATTGGAAGATTTTGCTTGTTTCAGCTCCTTGCCAGTTGAATTCTGTACTTCATAGAACAGAAAAGCCTAAAGCCAGTGTCTCTGCAGTCAGAATGCTAGTTGAGGAAAGATACCATTACCTACAGGGTATGCTGGAAAGGATAATATTTTATTTACAGAATGTTAACCGTTGTTGGAACGGTCATCAACATCCATGTTTTCTCATGATTGTGCAGTTCTAAATGCAAAGTCTGGAGTGACATTTGTGGAAAATAAAACAGTTTTTCTCCAAACTCTGCTGCAAGGCTCTAAGAATCAGTTGCACAAGCACTTTGAAAACAGGGAGAAATAATTGATGCTTGGTGAAGAGGAAGGTGACAAAGGCAGAACAAAGACAGACTGTCAAGTCAAAAGGGCAGACTAGGAAAAAGTCCTTTGTCCGAATGGAGAATGGAATAGCATAAAGGAAACTGTCCTAATAAGAAATTATAAAAAAATACCCTTTACTTTCCATGCTGCTTAGTAGAAGATACAAAGATTGTTGTAGAATGAACTGGCAAGTGAGAAGTACATGGTACTTAAGTATTGATGGACATTTGTAATTAGTAGGTCCCACTCTATATGATTAGTTTTGAAATGGAAGTTGTCTACTGCTTCATTCTAGAATTGGTTGAAGTGACCCATTTCAGTACTAGAATTGGACAAGTTAATTGTAGCAAATATTAGTTTAATTCATTCTTTTAAATTAATTTAATAGATGAATTAATTTAACTTACATCTAAGCTATACAAATTTGCTCATTTTAAATTATTTAGCAAATTGTTTATGTACCAAAATTACACTGAATAAAAGGTAAATGTTTAAGTTTGTCATCTAGACATCTTGGACATATTGATTCTGTAAACAGAATGACACAAATGTACCCTAATTCTGTTGTAAGGGGCCTTCTCCTAAAATGACTAGAGAGGAAGCTTAATGTGCCTTTCAAACTGAGATGATTAAAATTAAACAAATGAATTCTACTCTAAGTCACTGCTTCCATGAACAGAGATTGAAGAATGGAGAGCCTTTCTCTTTGGGAGATCTAGCACATTGTGAGGCCTAAAACTTGGTATGAATAAACATTAAGGAAATGCATATTAGCCGTACCACACCCTTGTTCAATGCTAGAAAAATTATACTTCATGACTCTCCTTTACTGCATTTCTGACTCAGATCGTGAGGAACGTATTTTGACTACTTCTCAAAGACCCAGAGCTGTGGTTGCTGAAAAGCCGTGTGCTGATGGAATGGTGTAATCTGCCTGGGCTGGATTTAGTCCTTCCTTCACCTTGTCCTCTTATTTATTTAAATATTAAACAATTAGAGAGCCAGCCAGCCCCTCATACACTGCGGCAGCTCAGACAGTTCTCTGGATTTCAAAGAAAAGTGAAAATAGAATTGGGCCTACTGTATCTTAGCTGAAAATCACCAGCTGTCTTCAAACTCTGACGTTAGCAACATATGCCATTTTTCATCACAGCCACCCTTCTGGAATATGCAAGAACCACACATATGTACACATTTTGGCTAGGGAGTTAAAAACAGCCATGGAAAAAGTTAGTGAACAGATTTGGCTTGTGTTAAATCTGCTTTTTACCTTCCACAGCTCTCACTATGCAAATTAGATAGTGATTATCTAAATAATTATATACATCACAAGATTCCAAAAGGGTTGGAGAATCTCAATATAAAGCCATACACACTTTTGACAGTCTTCAGCACAGAGACATCAGGTATGAGCAGCTTTGTGATGATGTCCATCTGTTAAAATAGCCCCTCAGAGATTATCACAGCTGGATGTGAAACAGCAGTCTCCAGGGAGCTCTTATTTACACCTGTGATTGAAGTGCCCAGCAGTAACATTGTGATAGAAAACTGCTTTTGCCATAACTGCCATCTGTTTCTTTGCCAAGTGTAGTTCCACTGATTCAAATGGCCTCTAAAACTTACCATACTTTATTTGTACAAATACGAAAGTCTTTAGTCACAGCTTGTAGAAATCACTTAATGATAATTCATTAGATTACAATAACTATTTAACAAGCTGTTTCAAGGTGACCTTACTCTATATTAAAAAGAAAACAAAGAAATAGAATAAAAGCCTAACAGTCTCTCCCTATCAACCTGCTACAGGCTGCTGTACCCAGCCAGCCCATTCTTTTATTGGAGACAGCTCAAATTAAAACACGTTCATCTGTTTGTTGAGAACATTTTGTCAGCTTCGATTAAGATTCTGTTTTGTCATCCTTACCCAGACCAGTGAGTAGAGGCATGCATTCAGCTGAAGAGGTGAAATAAGACTGGGATCTATAGGACTGGAATCTATAAGACTTTATTATAAGCCAAATATTGAATTTAGCCCAACCATCTTTTCATTGTGTAAATGCTCACTGCATACAGATTTGACTTTGCAAAAAGAGTAGCTTTGCAGTTAAGTTACTGCATGCTAACGTAGTCAGAAAGAGGATGCATTTGTGATCAACTTAGTATGTCACGCAGACTTTCCACCAAGACAACCAAAGGAAAATTGCACCAGCTTTTGCACACACCTGAACAGCATTAGAACATTTTGTTCCAGGTATCCAAATATGGATTTCACTCTGTAAAATCATTTGCAGAAGAAATTCACACTTTTCCCTGAAAGATTCCAAACAAAGTTCTTTAGGATAAATATGTACCAAAGCCTTTCAATAACATGGTGAGACCATTCAAATTAGGAAACAGAGTAACAAATGCAGGGAAATTTCCCTGTATCCACTATTTTTTTCTTTTCTCTCTTTCTGTTAGCTCCATTAGGAGGAGCTCTTGCAGTGTTTGGCCTAGATGGGATTCTGGTTTATCTAGTAGCATTCAAACTAATTACTACCCAGTACAAAGGGACATACTCAGCTTTAAACGTCACAGTGAATACATTTCAGGAAGTGTAACTTCAACCATACAGCTTTCATTAATATTACCAGCAGACAACAGTTTGACCAGTAAAAAGCAAAAACCCACTATAACAAATTCCACTGCTAATATTTTTGCGTTTCAGGGCATATGCACACCTTCAGACATTCCCACAAGATACCAGCCTTAAAGCATCATCATATATATATGCTGGGAACATAGAAAAATGCTAAATTCTGAAATATAGGCAGAGTCACACATGAGCCATACCCTTTGTGTGACCACATCTTCACAAAAAAGTAATGACACATCCTGGCATTGCAAAAAATACTATGGTATTGCATGGCCCAGTTTCTGGTATGTTTGCTATCATATTCCTTGATGGCATATTGAATTGGCAAAGTTCAATGGACAACAATATAAAGGTGGTTCTGACAGATGAAATGGAATTCATCCAACTCTTACCAGACAAAGCACAGAAACATATGTGCAAAGACTAATTCCTGCACACGCTAACCATAGCGCATGGGATCACTACACACTGGATGTAGTGATAAGACAACATTCAGTACCAGAGCAGATTATTTCAGTACTACTGACTTCAGTAGACTTAAATTATTGAGTAATGGGCACTGCTACCCACCATATCTTCTTCTACTTATTTGACTGACAAAATCTGACACTTCATGAAGAAGGAACCCCCCCCAAAAAAATTAAGATTTCGAGCACCTACTGCAAGTTGCTTCAGATGCATAACTGTGTAAATCAAAGGACAAAAGCTGGAAGCCTAAGTTCCTTTAACAGTCAACTGAGAGATATGTAAATGTCAAAGCACATACTTTAGTGCTATAAAATTACTTAAATTACCTAAGGAAGGAAGTGTAGACCTCCTCTTGAGTCCAAACTACAAAATTCCTAGATGCAGCAGAAGTTAAAAATAAATTTTATTCAATGTTTTTAAAATAATGTTCATAAATATTTCAGCTTTGGCAGTGGTTATGTCCAATGACGTACTTATCTCCATGGTGGTTCTTTTTATGTAAACTCCACTTGACAGTCATGCACCATTAACTTTTTCAGTAAAACAACATTTACTGTACTGTTTGGAGAAAGATAGGATACAGCATATCATAAACCTGTCCAGTCTGATGAAAATGTCTAGTAAGGTGATATTTCAGCTAGTGCTTGAATTTTCAAAGTTCCTCATTTGAAGAAGCTTACATTTTAAGTTTGTCAGAATAAGGATCAATAGTAAGGAAGAATAGTGTGAAAAAAACATTTTTCAGTGCTGGAAGCCGTTATATAAATTGAAATTCCTGATTTTTTTTTTTTTTTAAGCTGATACTGTATCCAAGTCTGTAGAAAATTTTCAAGGCAAAAGATAGTTTAATTTCAGCCTCAGGATCAAGGTTCTCTTTCCACATCATAAATACTGAAGCATAGACCTGAGCTACATTAGCAGAATGCTGAATAAGTGGGGAAAATCACAGGTGAAATTTGATTTAGCAGTTCAGTAGCCTTAATGTGTGTGCTTTCCATGAATAATATCAGATTCATTCGCACAACCTAGCTTTTTTTTTTGTAATTCTAGAGGAAAAAATTCTAATATTATTCTTACTTTTCCCTAATTGCAAAGGTATAATTTGATAAAGAAAGAATTGACAACTTATGAATGGACAAATACCTAATAGCTACCTGGTCTAGACATTTTCTTAGAAATTACTGGCTTACACATTGTGCAATACCACCTTGGGACATAGAAATCCTTCTCAGTGTGCAATGCAGCAAGGTCTACTGTCTGTTAATCTTGCTGACAGCCCTTCCACATCACCTCAAATGATGCCTCACACTGTTCCTGGGAAATATCTACAGGCTAAGATGGAGAAGGAAAAATTAGATCAAGTATCTATCTCTCAGCACTTTTCACCCTCTTCAGCTCCTGCCATCTGCTATATTTTACCAAACCTCCACAGATTTCACAAATTTCAATTATTTAATCCGAAAAGGAATGTGATGGAGGGCAAAATTTGTGTCAACAGCTTGTCGCAATCTCTGATTATGTTGTTGTTTTTTTCTGATAGATGTATGGGCACATGGTAAGCAAGTTGTGGGATTTTTTTTTAATATACGTACTTTTTAAAAAGACATTTTAAACACAGTTCTTCATCTTCTACAGACTAAAGAGGAAGTGACATTTACAGCAAGGAAATTCTAAAGACAAAGTCTGCAAAACTGAAGGTGTAATTTCAAACGCAAGAATGTTCATATTTTATCTGAAATATCTATAAACAATCATGCAGAATACATATGAAAAGTTTTAAAAACAATACAACTAAATCCTTTTTAAAGGGCTTCAGTTATTAGGCTAGCAAGGACCAAAAAAAGAATGAGTTAAATTCTAGCCCTCCTACTGAATTCATTTACTCTTGTTGGTTCATAGCAAACTTTTAATGAAATTTTAACATAAGGTTTTGTTGTCTAGTATATATAACAACATTAATTACTTTCAGATGCCCCATTCATTTCAAAAGCTCCAAATACATTGGCTAGACAGAAATTATTCATGTAATTCAATAATCTGAACATCATTTCTTGCATAACAAGTTATGAAGAATGGGAATTGCCTAGGTGTTATTTTTCTGCTTGACTCAGTACTATTCCTTTGAAAATCCAGGGTAATTTTATGCTTGCTGATATTTTTCAGAGCCACCATTTTCATTAATTAAATAAATGTTTCAAAGGCAAGTCTAATGCAAGATTATACCTTGTGAGACAAGTTAAAAGAATAGCCCAGTCATTTCTGTAATCAGGGCTCTTCTCTAGTTAGATTTATATATAGTATATGTAGTGCCATTCTCAAACATCAAGTACTATGGAAGTAAAAGTTCCAGTCATAGGAGCATTAGAATAATTATGTCTTCATTTATCAAAACCCCTCCAAAATAAAGAGGATAGTGATACACTGCTGCTTCTTGACAATTAAAAGCTTTTGACAGAGAATGATAAAGTACAGTATCCCTAGAACCTCCACAGAGGTGTAGAATAAAACAGTTTAGCAACTGACTGGAAATATTAGGACAATTCAATGATTGTCTCAAAGAGCAGAGGTGAAGACAGTTACAGATGATCTTTTAAAACTTAATTCAAAATAAGTTTACATAACAATGCTTCATATTTCATAGGTTCTGAGTTTGAAATGCTTGAAGACAAACTAACAGTGGGATAGTATTACCCTGCCAGTTCATCAGTGATCATAGCATTTTAGGAAACCACCCTTGTGTTCTTGTTAACCATTTTGTGAAGTAAATGAAGGATATTTAGCCATGACATTTTTCTCTACAATAGTTTTCATACCTCAGAGTTGATTTGGTAAAATTTGAAAATGAACATTTGACAGATAAATCCATCTCCAAGCATGAAAGAATTTGAGGAGTTATGCAAATACGAAAATATGAGTTTAGACAAAGGCATGAGATACCCAAATTGGTCTGCCTGAAGAAGGAATTGTGCAAATAAGATCACACCCAAAAAAATACCAGGAAGGTGACAGTAGAAAGAAAGGTGTCAGTGTTTTGTATTCAATTAATGATATTTATTGCTGAAAGATTCCCCCCCAAAGACAACGATAGCCATACAATAGAGCATTTGTTTGTTTGAACATGTAGATTAGAGGCTGACATCATGGGGCAGGATGTGATGACTGATCTCTTGGTTCTGACTGACAGATTATGGAAAAGGTGACTGGTAAGTGGAAATAGAGACAAGTAGCTTGTATTTGGTGAAACAGGGAAGAAAAAGCAGATCAAGAAATGTACAAGGTAATGAAAACAATTTGTGAGGCAAATGACTTTTTACAGTGGTGTTCTGGATAACTCAACTAAGTGTTTTAGGCCAAAGAAAAAAGTAGATTACAGCAACCAGATGCCAGAAGAAAAGAGTGGAGAAGAGCCTTACTGATTGCATAGATAAGAAAAGCCTATCTTGCATAACTTTGTTGACAATAATCATCGTGATAACCTAGATATAAAGGCCTAGATACAAGTCTGAGCAAAAAAGTGATGCACAGGAGACAAATGAAAGAGCTGTAGTCTTTGAGAAAGGAGATAGCAAAAGGGAAAACATATATGTTTTTGCCTAAAGAGGAGGTGGATTCAACTGTGAGGACAAGTCAGAAAAACATGTCATGATTTTACATTGAGCAGGTGGAATCATGTCGCGCTGTCATTCTAGAGGTGGGTTGAAACACTTATGCTTGCAAATAAGAACCTCCAGAAATATGGCATGAAGCTAGAAAAATAAAATAGCAAAAATTTGGGGAAACATGAGAAAGATGCTAATGAAATGAGTGACAGCAGATTAAAAGTCAAGAGAAGATGACAGTGACAAATGGCATGATAATTTTTTATTACAAGGAAACACAGAAGGAAATAAAAGAAATGTTTTGCTCTGTCACATTCCTATACTAATCTACGAGGATGCTTACTTATGCTGACTATAAGAGAAGTTCCTTCCTACCAACTGGCTTCATTTTTTCACGCTCTTTTTAATTATTGCTGAATGGCACTGATTCCAAGCCAGATCATCTAATTTCTGCAAAAATCTAATCAAAGGCTTTGACTTGAAGTTCTTTTGTGATAAACAGTTTATGCTGTTGTTTTAAAGTAAATAGCAATGTAAAATGTATCAACAGTCCCTGCGTGTACATTGGCAGTATCAGAATTTATTCTGGTAGACGTATGTATGAGCTACTTATACCTATACAAGATGAGCAGACTTGCTCATGATAAATACACAGAAACCTTCAAACTAACTATTTTGAAACATTTCATTAATCCTAAACATTTATACAAAATAACTGTCTGATTGTTCTATTGAGTGTTTGGCTTCAAGTGCAAGAGAAGGGACGTTGCCCAAGGGACATTCATTGCAAATGAAATGGTAAGTGCTTCCAGTGGTAGGCCAGGCTTTCAAGAAAAACTCCAAATCTGTTCACCCAAATGGATAGTCACAGAAGGTATTAACATATACTCATATTTTGTGATTTCACATTCCTGAAAGAACAGCAAAACCATCCCAAAACTGAACCATGTACCTTAGCATTTGGTAGAAAGGTTTCCAGAATATTGTTAATGCTGTAGGTCCAAAATATCCCTGATAAAATTTCCTTCATTAATTCAGTGGGAGATTCCAGAAGGCCAAACTGACATTAGTGGAAGGAGATGATTAGTCAAATTAAATGAGAACTGAAGAACTGAGTTTCATGAATGTCTGTTTGAACACTTGATCCCTTGAAAAATATTTTGACATCCTGAGAGTTCTTTTTTTTGCTATAAAAAAACCATGTTAGTAAATTAAATTGCCTGGTTAAGTTAAAATAAAAGAGAAAAACTAATACTCCAAGAAAAGTTTATGAACAATTGAATCCCATTATAGCAAAAATCTGGAAAGGCTTAGCTATATGTATCTAAAACCATACAAAAACTTGAAGTCTCTTAGAAGTCCCATTTGTTATAATCTTAGAGCTAGCCTATTTGAATTAGATTTCAAAATGCTGAACTTATTCTTAAAAATGGATGTAGACTTCTTCAGACATTGAGATGTTTTTGTAAAAACAATGGTAACTGTTCTAGTGGCTAGACATAATCCTTTATAAATCTAAAGGAGATGAATGGGATCAGATTGATTCAGCTGATGAGTTGCTTCTTCAATGGCCACTATGATCCCTAGACACAAGTGACAAATCAGTATGAATTCTCTGACCCTGGATATATTACTTTGTATTTCCCTAATCCTAAACTTGACCCTGGTGGCAACATGTAAAGTTTTAAAAAGTGTAATTCCATGATACTGGCCAGCTTGTACACACACCAGATTTAAAACAGCATGACAGAAAATGGGTTGGTCTCTTATAAAAGTCTTACTGCAGAGTCCAGTAATGAGTATATGCATTCAGAGAAAGAAAGTAGAGTTATGGCACAACCACAGGCAGAAAGCAGTCCAAAAGGAAAACAGGCACAGCTCTACACATTTTGAAGACAATCATGATTAAAACATATATGGGACCCAAGTTTTCAATATTTATTTTCCAAACCTACATATATGGACATCATTTACAAATTTAAAAAAATATTATCTATTCATTAAAAGGTAAATTTTCTGTGTTTTCTACTGTTTTTTTTCTCAGATTCTCTTTAAAAGAATGGTCAGTTTATGCTGTACAGCAAATTATTTTTAGTTTTCTAACTATTAAAGTTATGCTAGAGAAGATATCATGTACTTTTCAGAAATTATTTAAAAACAGAAGTTTGAATCTAAAATAGTTATTTAGAAATAAGCCAATTTAATTATGTGAATGCATAAAAAGGCCTAATATTTAATCAAATATTCCTAAAACTGTTTATAATTGGAATATTCCTGTTCCAATTGTTTTCAACTGTCATTCCAATAGATACATTATTAAATTTTGAAGTTTCTTCCTTCTACCTTGCACAGAGCACTTGGCAAGCGACTTGGATACAGAATTTCCTTCACATTGAATCTATTTAACTATTGCAGCATCACTGGGTAATGCTGCTGCTGCACAGCCTTATAACAATTTTAAAGATTTAAATATTCTTTTTCATGAGGCCTCAGAAAACCCTTGTAAGATGGATACGATCATGTCCACTTTACACATGCGTAAACTAAAGCAGAAGTAGTTCACTGTTTTATTAAAGCTAACCAATGAGTTTAAGTTGGAGCTAAACCTGAACTCAGTCATCTTAATCCCACAACTCCACTGCCAACCAGTCTTCTAGGAAATACATAACAGTAATGCAGCTCAACATTTCTTGAAGTGCTGTTTCATACATTTGAATACAATCACATACCCTTCCTTCAAACATTCTACTTAAGAGCTTGTTGCAATGAAAAGGTTAGACCATTAAACGTATCTTGGCAAGATATCTCTCAATTAAGTTATACTTGAAAGTGAGTGCAAAAATGGGAATGGGAGCAGAAAGGGTGTTGATTTAAATGGAAGTTTCATCCACCGTGTTTACATCAAGAGTGACAGCAAAATTACTGAGTGACTTCAACATTCATACATTTGGATAGCTTCAGGGTAGTCAGTGTAACAGAAACAGCACTTGTGCTAGACAGTTTGTATACAGACATTAGAGCTCAAGTGATTCCTAAATCAACAGCAGACCTGGTTTTTTTTCTGTGATTAATTTTTTTTTTTTGAGGAAAATGGATTTATAATATAATACATTTTACAAGAGTCCGGATAGGTTGATAAAACTACAAATCACTATTCTTATGGTCAGATCATAATATATTTCAAACAAATCATGATAAATCAATCACCTATGAAACTCAGAAGTAAAATTTCCTTATTTTTTGTTAAACTGTGTTGTTAAACCCTTGAAGTAATATCACAAGTCTAATTTGCATTGACATGCATGATATTTTTCCATTTCCCATCTCTTTAGCAAATATGTTTGGCCATTCTGTTTTCAAACCACCAGCTACAGAATTCTCCAAGATTATTTTTTTTATGCATTTTTTATTTACTATATTAATGCTACAACTTGGCTATTTTTCTTTAAGATTTATAATCATAAGATTAAAGAGAAAATTATTTTAAACTAATTACAGAGAGAGTTGTTATCCATTGTTAACCAACTGGATATTCCTTGCTAAGAAAAGGACTTGGTATAAAAAAGTATCCTGAACTTAAGTATTGAGAACCAGTTACCCCATTCCCTGATCAAAAAAGGCTGTCTAATCTTCTTGTCTGAAGCTTATCTGCATTATTTTAAAATCGTGCAGGTGTACTGGGTGTAGAAGTCGAGGGTTTGGCAGCAGGGGTGCCCTCCCTGAGACAAGGCCAGGCCTGCCCCATGCTGGACACAGCCAGTTCCCTCAGGCTCCAGCAGATGCCTGTGGGACACTGCTGAGCCAATCAGCAGAGCTCCAGCAGATGCCTGTGGGACACTGCTGAGCCAATCAGCAGAGCTCCAGCAGATGCCTGTGGGACACTGCTGAGCCAATCAGCAGAGCTCCAGGGGGTGCTCCACGTGCCAGAGCAGTGGCAGGAAGTGGCGGGCAGTGTTTTAATTTTTTTGTCTTTCTCACTACCTAAATCTATTTTAATTGGCAATAAATTAATTTTCCCCAAGTTGAGTCTGCTTTGCCTGTGATAGTAACAGGTAAGCAGTCTCTCTGTCTTTATCTTGACCTATGAACTCTTCCATCCTATTTCACCCCCATCCAGTTGATGAGGAAGATCAAGTGGGCAGTTGGGTGGACACATGGCTGCTGGCCAAGGTCAACCCACCACAGCAAGTCAGACTTTCTACTGCTTAATTGCACATAAGAGCTGTGGCTAGACACCCTAGTATGGCCACATGATGTGTTATTCAGTCATTGCATCATTTTTCTTTGGTCTTTTTTAATTCTGTCAGTGAGTGTAAACTACTGGTCACAACAAGGAATGCTTTAACCATCACTATAAGTTTAAGAAACAATAAAGAGTGAGACTTTTTAGGAGGTCTAAATAATTCCACTTGCTTGCTATGGATCAAAGGAGTAGCCTTCATTTGGCCCTCATCCCACAAGAGCAAGGAACACTAAGCATTCAGATATACTCTGAGTGCCTCCATATGAAGTCTGAGGAGCAAGAGAAGTCATAATAGATTAGAGACAGTGGAGAAAACTAAAAGATATTAGAGATATTTGAACAAGAGTATTTGGGGAAGTTTTTCATGGATCTTCAGTAGATGAAACAAAACTGGTTTAGCTTTCATATCAGATTAGGTTTCACCATAAAAAAATACATAAGGCATAAACTAAGATAACAAGCACAGAATTACCTCTGAAAACATGTAATGAAGTTATTTCATTTTTTAAAAGTGAGAACGCACTTATGACTTCTATTAGTTTAATCAGGGTTTTTTTTTCCTGTAATAGTAGCTTCAAGGAAATAATTTTCCCATAATTTAACACTCATCATACAGTTTTACTTTTCAAAATGGTGGGTATTAACTACTTTCTGCGTGCTATCTATATTTTTCCCCAAAAAAACTTTTGCGACAAAGAAGAGAGAAAGCAGTCATAAGACCTTCTTAAGAGCTACAGTCAAACTTCTCGCATAACATAGAACTGATTGGTTTCAACCATCTGTATAAGGTTTTTCAACTAATACCTGAGCTATAATGTCCGTATGTCTTCTGAATACATGTGCTATCAGGTTTTTTAACATGCAACTCTACTGCTACAATAATGACCACTTCTTCTGTTCAACAGGCTGGCTACTGCTCAAGTAGGCCTAGGTAGCCTCAGGTCTATAGAAAAGTGTTACTTGCTCACACTGTGCTAGTTTCTCAAAATAACAGTTTAAAAAGCTGTCAGTACCATCCTTTGCAGACTAATGCCAAAGAAACAGTAATTCTGCTGCCAGTTTTTTCAGAGCTACACTACTACTGAACCTTCTTTCATCAAGAAATCACAGTAAACTAGGCAATTATCTTCAGAAAGAAAATTAAAGGTAGATTTTTGAGAAACTAGTGAAGATTAATACATCACTTTCTAAATAAGCCATTCCAGATCAGAAGTATTAGCTGCACTCTGTGTGAAGGGAGAGAATAGACCTGTATGCTACCTAAAGAATAAGAAAATATAAGTAAAACACGTCAACAAAAAAACTTTTTACTGTAGGCTTCTCTAGTTTTTCCATTACACTACTAGTAACAAATATCTTAGAATGACAAGTGAAATTTGAACACTTGTTTCCGTTTAACAGCCTCTAGCCAAGTTCCCCAAAGCCCTGCATTGCATTCACAGCACTTACCTTACTCTCCTTGTACCAGCTAAACCCAGACAACCATTTACTAACCAGTTTGTTCTGGTACCAGTCTTTTATAGACTCTGATGCTTTACCAAAGTGTCCACACCTGAGCACGCTCTCTCTTTCACTGAGGATACAGTCAACCAATTGCAGACATGATCTCCTGATTAGAGACTACTACTTAGAAGATAGCCTCTGTGTTTCCCACAAGTATTTCTATAAACCAGAACTCTACAGAAATTAATTCCATTGCAAATGACCAGAGGCTGGATTTCAAAGGTATTTAGGAGTCTGAACATATATATTTAGTGTACTTTCCAAAGCACTTTTCCCTACCTGCTGCATCATCAATTAAGTTATCAGCAAAATCAAGGACTGACGTGTAGCTAACTGCAAACAAGTGATACTAATGAAAGGTCCTTTTCAAGACCTTAGAAGCAAAAAGAGCTCATATTTATTTTATATTGACCTTATAATTCAACAAGAAGGAGCAGATACTCCATGACCTGAACAAATTCAATTTATGAGACAATGAAAGGAAAGCAGTGGTTACAGTATAAGTGAAAACGTGTCAATTTCTCTACTTTTCCTTCTGGTGAATTCTATTCCTCTTCTCCATGTTTTGAATCTGAATATCCCTATCCCCTCTAATGATAGTTTGTCTAAGGAACTTCCCTTATTTTTCTTCTTCTTTAATCAAATCTACATGCTAGAGATTAAAAAGAATTTCAGTTGGTCAAATTCAAGATAGCCTTCAATGTAGAAAAACGAACTCTACTGATTTCACCATAGTTTTCTTTGCTTATAGAGCTTCAGCATTTGGCTTGCAGTAATTTTTCAGGGTAAAACACACATGGAGAAAGGCCATATTATCCTCCGCCAAACTCAAAATCTCTGTCGTCTCTGTTTTAAGAGAGAATAAGATGATGGCTGCTATTAACTTTGGCAGCATCAGCAGCCTCATGGCACATGGCTGGAAACTTCCAGAGCTAATCTAAGAAGAAGTTAAACATTCTACTGGTGAGAGAACATAAGGAGCAATCTGAGGACAGAGTTCATTCTGGTATTAAGTGATATTTCTTTACTGTTTCCACATTAGCACCAAATAAATAAATTAATAACAACTGTAAATAGAGTAAAACCTATGTACTTGTAAAGTGAATTAAGAAATGGGTTCCTGGGAAATATGATAAGGGCAAATCCTGATACAACTAAGAGCAAATATTCAAAGTTGCCTTGGCATAGAATATTTAATAAATGTTATTTCAGCAGGTGAAGGGCAAATTGAAAGTGGAAGGCTTGAAAATTTATTTTCAGCACAGCGGATCCAGTGCTGTGTCTCCTCATTCATGGTATTTTTATTACAAGCCTTTCAATGGACTTGAAAGAAGAGAGTCCACTCTAAGAAAAGAGAAGAGAGTCCACTCTAAGAAAGTTATGCCCCATGTATTTGCGTCCAGAATATGGTTTCTCTCTTCCATGTGACTAGCATAGCAATACTAAGTAAGCAATGAATTTCTCCCATACTGTTCATGACCAGAACTGACCATGAATTGAAATTGTAGACTCTAAAGAATAAATTTTCAAGACAAAATATTTTCTTTCTGTAATACTTAATCATTTATTCCTCCTTGAAGTTCTTTACTATTAAACATTAATTCTTAAATCAAATCCTTATCCGTGAAAATACATTTCTTGAATGTTTCTCAGCCTTATTGAACTTTTTCCTACCTTTGGCTCATTTCCATGTTAAGTGACAGATAAGAGTATTTTTTCCCTCAAGTCTTTTGATTAAGGTCAGTGGATAATTTCATCCAAAGTATCCTAGAGGAGCACTCATGCAACTTGTCTTATAAATATATACTATTTAGTTATTAATTCTTGTAACTTTTTGGTCTATATAACAATTATCTGGAAAAGATAAGAAAAATTCCAAAGCACGAGCAGTCACTGGACAAAACCAATTCATCAGGAAGTGACCTTTAATATCTAGCAATAATCCCCCCCAAAGGAAGCTAAACTTCAATTTAAAAGTTAAAGAAAAATGGATTAAAATTCAAAGAATTGTCTCATTGCATGCACGGCTTTATTCTACCAAGGACAAGTTTTGCCAAAGGAATGAATGAATCAGGCAGACGCAGAAATCAAAATAATCTTTTGGATGTCTATTATTTGATAGTGTGGAATGTTCTCTTGTCAAGGTCACCTAACTGTTTTATATCACTGCTGAAGGGGAACATTAATTAAAATCACTGATGATGAATGCTGCATCTTTAGATGTTAATAAATGAAACTAAATGCTTGTTAGATTTTCCAGAAGTCAATCACAGCTTTAAATTAAATATCACACTAAATACCCCAAACTGGCACACAGTGCTTTACTAAAACCAGCACTAGAATACAAATTCAACAGAATGGTAGATTAATACATCATTCTGAGCAGAAATTTTTTATTTATTTTTCTCTCTTCATTCGGAAAACTCTATTTCAATTTTTTTTTCCTTTATATGATAGATTCATCAACATTAGCAATGTTTCCCATTAATCACATATATAATGAATGGTATGTCCCTGTTACCCTTGGGCACAATACTATCATGTGGGTTGTGATATTGCTATGGAACACCATACAGTTTCCATTTATGCCCCCTGCCCTTAGAAAAATTAATTTTAGAGCCAGCACATTTTTTCCTCTTATCTCTTTTTATTATAGTCAAGGTTGCAGGATTCGTCTTCTGGTTACTTGTATTTTTTTGCTAAGATATGAGACATTCAATGGAGTTAATCTAATTCATTCAGTACTTTATTGTGATAAGTGCAGGATTTAATTTTCTAGAGCATAAGCAGGTTTCTTGCACTTATTGCCATATGTGGAAGTCCAACAACAGTGCCAGGGAATGACAACCACACTGAACTAAGCAACATGCTCTAACATAAATAAAACCACCAGACCTGAATACTACAAAGATTTAGAGGTTGCGTCTGTTCCCACTAGTAATACGTAGAGTCTTTCTCTCATGCTAAGACTGCTTCACTCCAGTTTTGCTGTTTAGACTTCAGAGGAAAAGGCCAGCAGTTGGGTTATTAGTTTATGCCTTGAGGAGCCTCATTTCAATTACATTCTGTGCATTGACTTCCTGGTGACTGAAGGCAAGACACTGGCCCCAAATATCCAGTATTAGTCTGTTTTCTAGCTCCTATTGATTTCAACAGATGAACAGACTATTAGATGATATTATCTTTGTGAATATGGAGCTAAGCTTAAAAATGTCCTGTTTTTCCTGTGACAGACAGTACATCCCATCTGCACATGCAATTTATTAGACTATTGGAGCCCCAGTGAATGTTACAGGTGGTTACTTTCCCAGATTTTTTTTTTCCATGTTATATTAGTACCTGGGACCTAAAGTAAAATCTTAATCCCAAGTCCAAAGAAGTGAAATTCTGCCTTAACAAGGAGGTATCCTGCCCTGAAGTGCTTTTACTAAGCTTTAAGAGCTTTAAGTGCCTCAAGTTCTTAGATTTCCTAAGTAACTTCCGGTGCATCACTTTGTTCATTGATGTTATTATGCAATGAAATAAAAATAGGATCTATTTCTAATTTCTCTTTGTCCTGAGCCCTAAATACGGGCTAAATCAGTCAGGCTCACCTTCTTCATTAATGTGCCTTATCTCTTGGCTATTCAGCCTCCCTACTTATTTTATTAGTTGTTATTTTTGTTTGTTTTATCCTGATGATATCATTTTAGTCTTTTACTTTTTTCCCCTCTTCTTCCTCTTAATGAGAAAAAAAAGTATCATTTACCTAGTGGTATCAAAGAGCAAACAGTTAAGAGAAATTACCTGGAATTTAAAGAACAGAGTAATTAATTACCTAACTCTACATTTGCCTTCCTTGTACATCATCTCCCAGTTCAAGCAAGACTGAAGATCACCTGAGTGCAGTACAGCTGGGCAAGTACTCAGGCAAGTGCATTGCTGAGAGAGAGAACAGCTATATAGGATATGATGAAATTATGCTTTCTGTGGGCTGGACTTGTTTCAGAGCATTGTGAAAATCATTTCTATTTCTGTTTCAAAACCCCTAGTTAAAGAAAATCTCAGCTAGAAAACCTCACTAATGTTCATTATTGTAGAGTGGGATTTTTAAGAAACTACTCAGGAGTAAATCTGAAGCAATCGAAGTTAATGAGTTTTGCCAATTCCTTCCATAGCTGTGCTCAATTCTTAAAAGTTGATCCCTAGTCCAGGACTTCAATTTTCAGCTACGTAAAATTTCTGAACTGCCACCTTTTACTACACCATTGTATCAGACCTCTGGCGTCTGTGGCAATTAATAGTGCTGGTCCCATACTTCTTAGAAATTAAAAAAACCTTTTTCAACAACAAGAGTTGAGAAATTTAAAAAAAGGGTGAAGCTGGGAGGAGGCAAAAATAAGGTCAGTTGTCAGAGCCTCTTTGTTTCCTCCATCCTTTGCACAGTCACCTGGACCACTGTTTGGGATACCGTAATTGTCCTTGCACAGAAGCATTTTTTTCGTATTGAACTGCAAACTTCTGATCTTGTCAATATCTGCTGAATGATATGCTATTGAATTTTGTACCATCCGGGCCCAGCTCAGCTCTTTTCCTTACTCTCAGCTAGAGGTCTCCTAATGACTCAGAACTGGAGTCATTGTGCATTCAACGTACCCTGTCTTGCCATCTCCCAGAAGCTCAAACTACCCCTATGAACTCCTGCCCAAGGACAGGGCAAAGCAACAAGGACATGTCAAATCTCCTCATTTACTTGCTCACTGCATAGGAAGAAAGATAGTAAGACAGAAAGACCTCAAATTGTTCATAAATAGAAATTTGATAGAAATGAATGAATGTGATTTTCAATAAATTACCTAAGCCCTCAGATAAGTCACTGACCATCTGGCACTTGGCAACATAATAACTCATGAAACTACTTGGTGAAGCTGTGGATTGAAATATTACATTCTTTCTCTCTTTTGCTTTTAACTGACTCATAAAGCTGAACAGCTTATAAATTCCGTCACAACAAATGAAATAATGACTCCTATCCTCTTCACCTTCATAAATTCATTTTTTTAATAGTACTTTTCAGCAATCCACAGTGACATGTTGTAGGTGGGCTAGTAGCTCAGAATAACTTTTACATACCTTCTGATTTCATGAAGCATTTGAAATAGAAGCCTGTAGGAGGGAAAACCCTTTGCTGATACATTATTTGCAGGTCATGCTGTATGTGCCCCTATATAAGTGCAAGATGACAATATTAACAGTGCTAAAATTAGGGATAACATTTAGAAAAAAAAATCTGCATAAGAGGTTTAGCAGTTTCAGCTTTCCAGAATATCATATGTTTGGCAGTTGATACCAAGAATACAGCAAATAATTTTAAACATAATCTAAAAATGAATTTGAGCTACAAAAAGAACAATCAAGTAACATACTGCTGTAGACATTTGAACAATAATACTATGTTCCCAGCCAACAGAACAGAATTCTTAATATGTATATATTTCTCTAATTTTTAAAAGAACTCATGAAGTTAGATATTGACTAGTCAGTTCTGAAGACATAGACTTAATAAAGCACTTAGAATGGATAGAAATTTTCTTTGATGAGTATGACAGCACTTGTCATTTTGGAAATTCCTGCCATCATCTTTGGAGTTTTCCAAAAGCTTGTGTTGAAATACATTATTAAAAATAAAATAAAATTGTCTTTAAGAAAAAAAGCAACAAAGGTTGAGTAAGCAACAGAAAAACAAACATATTGTAATTCAAATGTATAAACAGGAGTAAAGATGTGCAGAGTAATAGATAATTTAGGATTATGTGATGTAAAAGAAAAATCTCACCAATAAGTAGAATACAAGACTTGTTTTCTTAAATTCATCAAATTTTATGTATTTATAGCCTTATATACTTCTTTTCTTTCAATTCTTAATCAGGCTGGATGAATTGCTCTCTTCTGTGCAAGCCTTTGACCTAGTAAAGCTGGAGTTCCTCCCTACTGTACTTCTGGGCTAGGAGAGTTCCACTCATAGACTGCTAGTCCTCTGCTTGACAGTTTGACTACTGCCCCTAACAGTGAAGCATTTCATTTGTCTTCCCTGAAGGATGCATAATCTGATATGTTGTCAGCTCTTTGGCCAACAGATACTTTGGCCTGCAGATACTGGGAGTTAGTACTGCTGTCACGATCTCAATTGTCTCTGTAAATTTTCTTGTAACACATGACTGGTATGTTAGATATCTCAAAAAGGGGCAATGAATGACATCGAACTCAAAATCCTGCTAGTGCAAACAAGGCCAGAATGTTACACCACATGTTCCATTGTGGTTTTTTTTTCAGTAGGAAGTACCTCACATAAGCCTGACTATTATTTTAATATTGTGCTGGTTTCAGCTGGGATAGAGTTTATTTTCTTCCTAGTAGCTGGTATAGTGCTGTGGTTTGGATTTAGGATGAGAATAATGTTGATACCACACTGATGTTTTAGGTGTTGCTAAGTAATGCTTACACTAGTCAAGGACTTTTCAGCTCCCCATGCTCTGCCAGCTGCACAAGAAGCTGGGAGGGGGCACAGCCAAACTGGCCAAAGGGCTATTCCATACCATATGATGTCATGCTCAGTATATAAACTGGGGGGAACTGGCTGGAGGGCAGCGATCACTGCTCAGGGACTGGCTGGGCGTCGGTCAGCGGGTGGTGAGAAGTTGCATCACTTGTTTTATTCTTGGGTTTTGTTCCTCCCTTTCTCTCTCTCATTGTTTTCCTTTTCATTACAATGTATTATTATTACTATTATTATTATTATTTTATCTTATTTTACTTCAATTATTAAACTGTTCTTATCTCAACCCATGACTTTTCCTACTTTTACTCTTCAGATTCTGTTCCCCATCCCACCAGGAGGGGGGAGGGTGAGCAAGTGGCTGCATAGTGCTTCGTTGCCAACTGGGGCTAAACCATGACAGTCCTTGTGGTGCCCAACATGGAGCAATAAGGGTTTGAGATAATAGATTAACCAGAGTGTATTAAGGAATTTATATCTCTTAACAGTTGTGGGTCACAATATTGATTCATCTGTTCTCGATATTAGTTTACCTGATCTGCACCATGCTCATTTTTTTGCTGTACGTGTTAAAGATCAGTCTTGGGTTTTGCAGTTTGCTGTGCTCTGCAGTAATTAGTGATGTTTTGCCTGGGAGATTTGTTATTAAAACAGTGGCCTTGAGCTTGATCTGGTACTTGAGCTTTGTACTGAAGCCATTACTGTACATCTGGTACCACCTCGTGGAGACAATTAGCAATCATAGTTCTTCCCCTGAGAGGTTTTTTTATGGAGGAAATACAGAATGGCACCTTCGCTACCTTCTTCTATGATGTTTCCTCCTTCGTTACAATAACTTTTCAGTATCTTGAACATCCTTGGGTACTTAAAATACTTCTATTGGTATTTCTTGGGAATATTGTTTCAGCTTTGTCTAAGGTTAATAAGCAATTTAAGAATACCATCCAGAGATCTGCCCCAAGGCTGGATAGTTATGAGTGGCAGGGTGTGTGGGATAGCATGGGCAAATGCCTAGGACAGTGGGCACCTCCAGTGTTTTGGAACTTCACCACTGAACAAGTGCAGAATCCTGAAAAATTAGTAGAATATTTGGAAAAAGTATGCTGTCATCCTGGCAATTCTAGGGAGACAGAAATCACTGCAGTGTGCTGGGGCCTGGCCCACGCCTACCGAGCCCTGTTCAACACTATTCAGTACCCTCAAGGGGAAGAGAAGGTCTCTGGATCTAATGACAAAACAACAGGCGCCGCGGCTACTCCAACCTCGGTGACAGATAACTGTGGTTACTCCAACCGCCGCGGCTGGCACTGCAGCTGAACCAGGGAAACAACCCGTGCCGGTATCAGTCACCCCTATACACAAGAAGAAATCTCAGAAGCCAAACAGCTGGGATCCCTTTCTAGGGAAGGGGGCATTAACAAAGCGATTGGAAAAGGGGCACAAGCCCTTAGTCTCTGGAGGCAACTACTGTCAGGTACAAAGGAAAGGTATCCCTTCAAGGAAGATGTTATATATTGCCCAGGCAAATGGACCACCATGGAGAAAGGTATCCAGTACCTGAGGGAATTAGCCATGTTGGAGGTGATTGATGGTGACCTGGACAACAAGCAGTTATCCAAAGATCCAGATGAAGTCCAGTGCACGCAACCCATGTGGCAGAAGTTGGTACAGAGTGCACCAGCATCATATGCCAACTCATTGGCAATACTGACCTGGAAAGATGGAGAGGGACCAACAGTGGATGAAGCAGCTAGCCAACTCCAGGAATACGAAGAAAATATCTCTTCCTCCCTCGTCTCAGCTGTGGAGAAACTGTCCCAGGAGGTCCAGCAGCTTAAAGAGGATAGGTCCTACTCTCCACCTGTACGGACCAATATCTCAGCTATTAGGAGTCAGCATTCTTCTGCTCAAGAGAGAGGACATAGAGGGTACACACCACAGGGCACCCTATGGTTTTACCTGTGTGACCACAGAGAGGATATGAGGAAGTGGGATGGAAAATCTACCTTGACCCTAGAGGCATGGGTATGTGAGTTGCAAGGAAAAACAAGAACACAAGGGGGTTCTTCCAGGAAAATTGCTGCTCCAGTTTCCAGCGGACAGATCCCCAGACAAAGCAGAAGGGCTGATCTTACTCCTGATTTTAATGAAGGAACTCCTGACTCATATTTACAAGAAGCGGGTAACAAATACTGTGATCAGGACTAGAGGGGGCCTGTCTCTAGCCAGGTGGAGGAAAAGGACAACTGGGTTTACTGGACTGTGTGAATTCCATGGTCTGCCACATCAGACCCGCAGGACTATAACGTTCTAGTAGACACTGGTGCACAGTGTACCCTAATGCCATCAAACTATACAGGGGCAGAACCCATCTGTATTTCTGGAGTGACAGGGGGATCCCAACAGCTGACTGTATTGGAGGCAGAAGTGAGCCTAACTGGGGTGCTTTTGCCATTCATTCCCATTGTGACTGGCCCAGAAACTCCATGCATCCTTGGCATAGACTACCTCAGGAGAGGGTATTTCAAGGACCCAAAAGGGTACCGGTGGGCTTTTGGTACAGCTGCCTTGGAGACAGAGGAAACTAAACAGCTGTCCACCTTGCCCAGTCTCTCAGAGGACCCTTCTGCTGTAGGATTGGTGAGGGCCGAAGAACAACAGGTGCCGATCGCTGCCACAACAGTGCACCAGCGGCAATATCGCACCAGCTGAGACTCCCTGATTCCCATCCATAAGCTGATTCGTCGACTGGAGAGCCAAGGAGTGATCAGCAAGACTTGCTCACCTTTTAACAGTCCTATATGGCCAGTGTGAAAGTCTAATGGAGAGTGGAGACTAACAGTAGACTATCATGGCCTGAATGAAGTCACACCGCCACTGAGTGCTGCCATGCCAGACATGCTGGAACTTCAGTACAAACTGGGGTCAAAAGCAGCCAAATGGTACGCAACAACTGATATCACTAATGTGTTCTTCTCAATCCCTTTGGCAGCAGAGTGCAGGCCACAGTTTGCTTTCACTTGGAGGGGCATCCAGTACACCTGGAAAGGACTGCCCCAGGGGTGGAAACACAGTCCTACTACTTGCCACGGACTGATCCAGACTGCACTGGAACAGGGTGAAGCTCAGAACATCTGCAATATATTGATGACATCATCATATGGAGCAATACAGCAGAGGAAGTTTTTGAGACAGGGAAGAAAATAGTCCAAATGAAGTCCGGCTTTCCTTCTGAAAGCTGGTTTTGCCATAAAATAAAGTAAGGTCAAGGGACCTGCACAGGAGATCCTGTTTTTAGGAATAAAATGGCAAGATGGACGTCGTCAGATCCCAATGGATGCGATTAACAAAATAACAGCCATGTCTCCACCAACTAGCAAAAAGGAAACACAAGCTTTCTTAGGCATTGTGGGTTTTTGGAGAATGCATATTCCAAATTACAGTCTGATCATAAGCCCTCTCTATCACGTGACCCGGAAGAAGAAGGATTTCAAATGGGGCCCTGAGCAATGACAAGCCTTTGAACAAATTAAACAGGGGATAGTTCATGCAGTAGCTCTTGGGCCAGTCTGGGCAGAGCAAGATGTAAAAATTGTGTTCTACACCGCAGCCAGGGAGAATGGCCCTACCTGGAGCCTCTGGCAGAAAGCACGAGGGGAGACTCGAGGTCAACCCTTAGGGTTTTGGAGTCAGGGATACAGAGGACCTGAGGCCTGCTATACTCCACCTGAGAAAGAGATATTGGCAGCATATGAAGGGGCTCGAGCTGCTTCGGAAGTGGTTGGTACTGAAGCACAGCTCCTCCTGGTACCCCAACTGCTGGTGCTGGGCTGGATGTTCAAAGGGAGGGTCCCCTCTACACATCGCAACTGATGTTACGTGGAGCAAGTGGGTCGCACTGATCACACAACGGGCTCGAATAGGAAACCCCAATTGCCCAGGAATCTTGGAAGTGATCTTGGACTGGCCAGAAGGCAAAGATTTCAGAATATCACCACGAGGATGAGATGATGCGTGCTGAGGAGGCCCCACTGTACAACAAACTATCAGAAAATGAGAAGCCCTGTTCACTGATAGGTCCTGTCATATTGTAGGAAAGCACCGGAGATGGAAAGCTGCTGTATGGAGTCCTATACAACAAGTGGTAGAAACTGCTGAAGGAGACAGTGAATCAAGCCAATTTGCAGAAGTAAAGGCCATCCAGTTGGCTTTAGACATTGCTGAATGAGAAAAGTGGCCAGTACTTTATCTCTATACTGACTCATGGATGGTGGCAAATGCCCTGGGGGGGTGGTTACAGCAATGGAAGCAGAGCAACTGGCAACACAGGGGGCTGCCGCAATGTGGCAAGAGATTGCTGCCTGGGTAGAGCACCTGATTGTAAAAGTACATCACATAGATGCTCATGTACCCAAGAGTCAGGCCACTGAAGAGCATCAAAACAACCAGCAGGTAGGTGAGGCTGCTAAGATTGAAGTGGCTCAGATGGATCTGTACTGGCAACATAAGGGTGAATTATTTATAGCTCTGTGGGCCCATGATACCTCAGGCCATCAAGGAAGAGATGCAACATATAGATGGGCTCGTGATCGAGGGGTGGACTTGACCATGGACACTATAGCGCAGGTTATCCATGAATGTGAAACATGCGCTGCAATTAAACAAGCCAAGAGGTTAAAGCCTCTGTGGTATGGAGGGTGATGGCTGAAATATAAATATGGGGAGGCCTGGCAGATTGATTATATCACACTCCCACAAACCTGCCAAGGCAAGCACTATGTGCTTACAATGGTGGAAGCAACCACCGGATGGCTGGAAACATATCCTGTGCCCCATGCCACCACCCGGAACACTATCCTGGGCCTTGAAAAGCAAGTCCTATGGTGACATGGCACCCCAGAAAGAATTGAGTCAGACAATGGGACTCATTTCCAAAACAACCTCATAGACACCTGGGCCAAAGAGCACGGCATTGAGTGGGTATATCACATCCCCTCTCATGCACCAGCCTCCGGGAAAATGGAACGACAGAAGGGACTGTTAAAGACTACACTGCGAGCAATGGGTGGTGGGACATTCAAACACTGGGATACACATTTAGCAAAGGCCACCTGGTTAGTCAACACTAGGGGATCTGCCAATCGAGCTGGCCCTGCCCAATCAAAACTTTTACGTACTGTAGAGGGGGAATAAAGTCCCTGTAGTGCACATAAAAAACATGCTGGGGAAGACAGTCTGGGTTATCCCTGCCTCGGGCAAAGGAAAACCCATTCATGGAATTGCTTTTGCTCAAGGACCTGGGTGCACTTGGTAGGTAATGCAGGAGGATGGGCAAGTCCGGTGTGTACCTCAAGGGACTTGATTTGGGGTGAAAATAGCCAATGAACTAAATGGTATGGTGTTAATTGCTATATAATACTGTGTGTCATCACTACTATGGTTGCTATATGCCATATCAATGGTATTACAGTAAGAATCACCCAGATTAATGAAGAATGAACTTTGATGAAACCGAGCAAAGTACAGCGATGATGGAACCAGAACTGGCTTCAGCATGCTACAATCCAACACCACACACCACCTGTCCTGCCCTGAAAGACTGTTATGACAGATGGAGCCCAAAGTCATGGACTCCATGAACTCAACGTAGATTTTAGAGGGATGGCCCATAGACCAAGGGAATGATATCTGTGTATATACCAAAAGACAGGGAAAGTGGTGGTGATTAACTGGAATGTATTGGAAAGGGTAGGATGTGGGCATGACGTAGATGGTATAGAATAAGGGGTGGATATTGTGCTCGTTTTGGCTGGGATAGAGTTAGTTTTCTTTCTGGTAGCTGGTATAGTGCTGTGGTTTGGATTTAGGATGAGAATAATGTTGATAACACACTGCTGTTTTAGTTGTTGCTAAGTAGTGCTTACACTAGGCAAGGACTTTTCAGCTTCCCATGCTCTGCCAGCTGCACAAGAAGCTGGGAGGGGGCACAGCCAGGACAGCTGACCCAAACTGGCCAAAGGGCTATTCCATACCATATGACGTCATGCTCAGTTTATAAACTGGGGGGGAGTTGGCCGGGGAGTAGCAATCGCTGCTCGGGGACTGGCTGGGCATCGGTCGGCGGGTGGTGAGCAGTTGCATCACTTGTTTTTTTTCCTGGGTTTTGTTCCTCTCTCTCTCTCATTGTTTTCCTTCTCATTACAATTTTTAATTATTATTATTATTACTACTATATTTTACTTCAATTATTAAACTGTTCTTATCTCAACCCACAAGTTTTCTTACTTGTGCTTTTCAGATTCTCTCCCCCATCCCACCGGGGGGGAGGGTGAGCAACGAGCTGTATGGTGCTTGGTTGCCGACTGAGGCTAAACCATGACAAATATAAATACTGAGTAACAGAAACAAACCTAAGTTTATGAATGTTTCAAATGTTTTTGCTACAGGCACGAACATTTAGGATTTAGAGTTCTGAAAATCTAGTACAAACAGCTTCCTAGCATTTTTGTAGATGGGGTACCCTTATATGATAGCAATCCGTTCTCAAATTGACTTGAGAATTTGAAATAACTTCCCTGTATAAAACCAGAAATTCTAGCCTTTCCAGGAAAGAACAAAATAAACGTCTACAAAACAGGAATATAGTGCTCGAAGTTCATAAAATGTATACAGATGAAGCTATGAATATGTTCCCTGCTAACAAAATACATCTCTTGTTTCCTTCCATCTATCATATAAGTCTCACCTGTCAAATTAATAAATAGAATTGATCACCATAGCAGCTAAAGCCCTTTATTTGCAGAAAGTAAAATTCAAAATTGTGCATCAAAGGAAAACAAATAAATCCGTGCTTGAAAAGTCCTTCATAAACTGAGTTGCTGCCATTTCTTACACATATCTATCACTAAGAGGATTAAGAGACCATATTTTTTGTGTTTAATGAAAATTAGTCATATAATGATTTATTAAAGATGTCATAATATCAAATACCTCTTGTGTTTTCTTAATATCTTCAATCATATTGAACAAGAAGGGTAACAAGATAGACTTTCCTTACATTGAATGGCATTTAGATGTAATGTGAATAACATTTGAGTGGGAGGCCTGACTGAAAAGAATAATGCTTCCATTTGCTCATATGCAGCTTGTAGAATAAATTTTAAAAATTGAGATACCACCTGATGTCACAATGATGTTTGACAACTCCAAAAGAAACCAATAGGACGGACTGAATCTGCATATTCACCTTCCTTTTCTTCCCATTTTATTAGCAAAAATAATTATTTACAGTTATTGTCAGGATTTCCTCTGGGAGCAAAATAATTCTTCACTATCAAAAAAAAAAACATGAAGAAAGATATACTAGAAGTGATGGAAACATTTAAGAAGCAGGTAAAGAAGGAAGTAAAACTCCAGACTAATTTTCTTACACCTGGCATAGATGCACCAAGTACAGAACTTCTGTCATTATGTCTTGATTTGTATTCTTCACGGAAAACAGAAAATTACGTGCTTGTTGTGAAGAACAGCTCATTTAATCATCAAGATTACTTGTAAGTGTCACTTAATAATGGTACCAAACTGACAGAGGAAATGATGATTTGATTATAAGTGGCAAATCTGCATACAGTAACTTCTGTCATGATGTCATAGTTTTATTAAGAGGATCCAGCTTGATTTTGAGCTAAAGAGAGAGACACTGTGATCCTATGCACAAGAGGAAAATGCAAATGGTTGACTAAGATTTCTCTGGCACTTAGAAGCCTAATCTGATTTAAATTCTTGCTAGTTAATTTATCTGTATTACAGTAGCTCTCACAGCTGAAAACGGAACTGGCACATGTAGTTCATGCTTACATCAAGAACTGGTTATTTCTTCTGAGATCTTACAATATACTTTGACAAAATAAAGAAAAACATACTTTTTAACTGTGTTTTACAGACAGGGAAATGAGACATACTTCTGTGGCAGAAGAGGTAGCACCCAAGCTATGTACCTAGTTGTATATTATCTTCTTCATCTGTTAGTGTTGGATCAAGCCTAGAAGTAGAACATCTTTATTCCTATTGATTAATATAATAAACTGGTATTTACCAGATACTTTCACAGAAGGTAGGTGATTCAGGTTCTATTAATTTTTCTACTTTTATCTGATTCAGGCTGGGGATGAGAAACAAAGAGACTGATGGCAACACTACAGATCTGATCTTCCTCAGTTTAGTAATTGTTTAAAAGAATATACAACAATCAATAACATCACACAGGGGAAATGGTGGGTGAGTACCTTACTCCATGTTACCCCACAGGGCACTGGTTAGAAGGCTTTTGTAGGTGCTGTGGGTTAAGGTCCCCTCAGTAGAAGGAATTGAACCTAGGTGCTACACAACGTTGGATAAATCACAGCTTTCAACATCCTTTTTTTTCTTTCTTTTTTTGATTTTTCCCTCAAGAGAGAGAAAGGGTCTTCCCTGTGCTTTTGGCAATTTGTGAATCTAACTCTTCATTGCCTTTGCTATTGCTTCAAGTGTTCGATAATTTTTAAAAAAGGAAATATTGGGGTTATATGAAGATTTTATTTGGACTAATTCACATTTTCTTTTCTGTTAGATAGCTGAACTGAAACCATCACTTATTTATACAGTTTTAGTAATAAAACCTGTATACAAAGGAGTTCTCCATTCATTGCTGAAGAAAGTGAACAAGTTTAAGAGTATAAGCATAATCTGAAAGTAGGATAGATGAACAGGAAAAAAAATACCATAGATTATTTAATAGATGAATGTTTTATAGTGACTCACATGTTCCTTTGTATTCATTGTGAATGTTTTGTGTTAATATTGATTTAAAGTTGGATCATAAAGTATTCTGATGTCTATAATTCCTACCAATAGTTTGGTTTTTTTCTTGAAGCATATGACTTGTCATGAAAATTGCTGTACACAATTTCTATTCCCAATGCACATAAACTACAAGTTTGTTTATATTACTAAAATTTTTAAATTGTGATTCATCTAGGGTACTTTGAAACATTTTGAAACTTTTTATTCTTACCCTTGTGCATAATATCAGGCATTTGCATCATAATTTCTAATGGAGCTCATGTGAGATTTGTAAGTAATCATGGGAAAAAATTGCCTTATTGCTAAGCTTCATTATATTAGCCCAAAATGAAAAATCCTTGTAATTAATCTGTCTCCCTTGTTCTCATTATTGAACCTTATTTTCAAAATAGCGGAAAAGAACTTATTTCTAATGAAACTGAATTAATACCAAGGGAAAAGAAAAAATATGAGAGTGAAAATAAAGTTAAAATGCAGGTAGGAATTCAAAAGCAACTAGAGAAGTAAAATGTTACCAGTGCTATGCTATCAATATCCAATAATATGCCAAGACTCGGTACATTACTCTCACTTTTCTTGCTCATAGTAGACAGTCTAATCATCAACTAATACATACAGAGCTATGCATATTTACTGTCAATGTGTTTACAAATCCTTTAACCCATGATAAATATGTTTACAGCTGTATGATTTACCTTGAGTCAGAGTAGCCTACAGGAAAAGAGAAAACTAGTTGATTTGGCACCAGAGATATTCCTGACTCTGGCAGCTACTTGATGTATATGCACACAGCAAAAAGTTTGAAAAGTTTCCAGAAACATAGGAACAGAAAATACTCAGTACAGAAAACCTTCATGGCATGTTTTTTACCTAGTTTTATTTCACCAGTTTTCTTGTAATGTCTGCTCAATCAAGGGGAATACACTTAATTAAAATTAAAGAATAGAGTGTATGGTTCCTAAATTATAAGACAGTTTATAAAAGATCATTGGATATTATTTTTGTGTCATGATATCAATGGCATATTACAATGAAGCACTCAAAAAGCAAGATACAACTATAATAGCTAACACAATTGAGACAGTTACTGTGTGGATGGTAACTGACCATTTAAAGGCCTTTTTCCACTCAGACCCACTTCTAGGTTCAGTAATATAATGGTAGACTCTTCACTTTGTCTTGAGGTTTGTTTATTGTGTTTCCACCAGAGTTTCTCTCCCTCTGATAGGATTAACATACATTGCCGGTTCAGCAGAGCCTGAAAGAAGTTTACGGGAACATTTCTATCAAAACCAGTTATATTTAACAGATAATGTTATTTACAGTTGGTTCAGTTGCTATGGGAAAATTATCAATTGACTCTTGACTTCAGTTTTTCCTCTCTACCACTAGCCTAAATAAGACTTATTTTGCAACAAAATAAAATTGTCCTCCCTGGAAATGAGTCATTTACGTTATTGTGGCCTTCTAGGAGGTAAGCATCTGTACATAAAAGAATAGTTGACTATATATATTTGTCTTAATTATTATATATTTCTCCTTCTAGTGTTATAAAAATATATCAAGAATAAAATAAAATAAATCACAGAATCACAGAATCACAGAATCGTATAGGTTGGAAAAGACCTTTAAGATCACCAAGTCCAACTGTAAACCTAACACTACCAAGTCCACCACTACACCATGTCCCTAAGCACCTCATGCAAACATCTTTTAAATACCTCCAGGGATAGTGACTCAACCACTTCCCTGGGCAGCCTGTTCCAATGCTGACACAAAGATGGCACAGAGACTATTAAATCAGGTCAGACATGAAAATACATTTAAGACCTATACTAATTCATTATGGACAGATTTATTTATAGATTCATCTGGAATTTGATGAAATTTGATCACTCATTTGGTGCGCATACTTCTGGAATGGATACAAGCATTTTTCAGCTAAGCTAAGACAAGTTAATAATCACATGGAAAAACAACATCACTTCCTTTAGTCTACTCTCAGTCATCACTGATGAAGAAGAGATATTTCAATGCTAAAGAGTACAGTATTGTCCAAGAAAGTGAGGGTGAGTATAGAAAGAAAACTTTCCAAAAAGCTGCAGAGAGAAAAAAAAACTTTGGTTGAGTCTAGGCAGTGAGTTGCGTACTTTTAAAGGTTCATTTCCTGAGGTGTTTCTTCCTACTATGCCTCTGATGCAACATAAATCCCCCCAACATTAATGGTGTGCTTGATTTTATCAGGGTGGCTATTTTTTACAGATTCTTGCCTGGTCTTTAAACAACAGAATATTCACAGCAATATTGAGGAAGAAATTTAGAATTTATTGCAGGAATATAATCCAGTAAGGCTAGAAATGTCGTTGAATGCATGTGAAAGTATAGCTCTTAAATTCAATTTACCAGCAGTATTCTGTCAGTGAGTAGGCAAGTAGGCCAATGAAATGTCTACAAGAAAGATTATGGAGACGGAAAGACGTCTCAAAACTGCTTGAAAATCTGAAAAATCCTGCCATTACAGTGTTAAAGCTTACTAACACTAGAGGTTCAGCTGAAGTGAGGATCTGACTGCAGTCTGGTCTTCTGATTTGAGTATAGCACAGCTCTGTTTTATAATGTGCTCTATTTTAGTCCTTAATGTATCTATTAAATGAACCAATGAACTATACTTCATCTAGATAAACCCCTTTGTCTATGTTTTGTCTGAATCATGCTCTCATCAATGTTTGCCTATGCTTTTAGACAAATATTGCTGGCATAAATGGAAGGAAATCCAGAGGAAATTATTTTTTATTTTTTTCCTGCTATAGACAAAGTTTCTAAAAGTAGAGAGGTAGTTTCTTCAGGCAGCTAAATCTGTTAATGATGAGCCTCATTCACAGCACTCTTTAAAATCATGTTATCTTAATAAATTATGTAATTTAGTTATCCACTATCTATTTGAAAATACTTCTTTGAAGATATACAGTAAGAAAATATTAAACATGATTACAAAACCAAAATATAAAATGACATAAATAAATCATTTATGCATTCATTCTCATTGCACAGGTGAACATGACCCACCATAGTTGCTCACAGAACTTTGATTCCTATGACATTTTGACTAGCATATTGTAAATGACATATTCTTTGAATGCCAGACGCATCAAAAGGTAAAGGAAAATGGCTATTTATAATGTAGGGGAGCATTACTTTGCTCAAAGCTATGAATATAATGAAACTATCTGATTTTCCATATGAAATAGGTACAGTCATAAAGAGGTTTATGGCTATATTCTGAACAGCTGCTCAGGTCTTATCTAATTGGAAAGATGCATTGTAGCCAAACTAAACGGCTCAGTGAAATGTGTTTAATACTTGTATTAAAAATTGCTTTAGACGAGAATAGAGAGATAGCATGTCTTAAATGAATAAGTAAGAAAAGTTTCTTAGCTAATAAATTAGTGAAGAACATCTGACTTCAATACTAAATTTTACCATCTAAAGATGTAACTCATATTGTGTTTTGGACCTTAATGGATTCACTAAAATGCTCAATCTTTGGCAGGTAAATGCTTATTTTAGAAATTCTTTTCCATTTTACCCTTTCTTCATCCTCTGTTCTTATTTACCTCTTCAGTGTATTTGTCCAGACTCAGAAAAGGATTCAAGGACCTGAAGGGAACTTTCATTTTAGATGTAGGCACCTACATTTTGATGTGTAACTCTTGACACCAGTCATTCAGCTTCTGTGTGACCTTGATGGGCCGAGATGCTGTCAGCGAGAGATTCCTGATGCTCCTGATTCTGCTTTTATCCCCAGTACCTGTTTTGACGATGCTGATCAGTTCTGTACCTAGTCTTCCTAAACATCATCATCAGAAGTACACTTTATGTTCTGCTCCCAGTCTCATCCTAGATAATCAGGCTGGTAAATGTTTTTGGAGCATATGTAATGAAGAGTGTTTTGACAAATTTCAGATATGGCTGATTTCTCCTTTAAACCAGGCAGGCCTGCATTTTTCATTAAAAAAGCAGCTTTAAAACATTCATTTCTGTTACAGGTTCAAGGCCCTCTTCTGCCTAAATAAATTCAAATCTACATTGCATACCTCCAAAGAGCATATCCTAACCAGTTGCCTAAAAGCTAAGTACTTCAAAATACTTCAAAGTTTTGGATTGCAACTTTCTTAGGCATGATACAATGATTAACCACTGTCCCAGACCATTTTCAGAATCATTGCATCTCTGGTACTACTCTACATTTTAAACATTACCTACATTCTTTAATCTTATATGCATAACTGTGTTTTAATATGATGCCAGTGACAATTTAACAATCACCTGAGGATCTGTCCAGTTTCCATTTTACATATTGACACAAAAACCCAAAGCTTTTGTCTAGTCCCAGCCACGATGTTGAATAAACATTCACTGCGCAGAATATGCAAGGGAGTCTACTCTGTTTTTCTTTTCACACAATAAAATAAGAAGTGCTGCCTGAATTCAACTGGAAGTTTCTTGGCAATGTTACAAAATTTTGGGTAGTAATTGAGCTCCTAAATAAAGAGTTAGGTATTGGAGAAGTCAAGCATGAAGTGTGGTAGACAGCTTCAAGCCAGAAACTAAAGACACTCCTCTTTCTTTTGGAGACACATTATAGCAGAGTGTCTCTGATGGATATTACTGTGAATTTAATTTGCAAATGAGTCGTGCAGATCTGATCATGTAAAAAAATAAATATTTTCTTTCAAATAAATGCAAAAGTCTTAAAAAAGCCACAAAGATCAGATACTCATAATTATTGTATCTTTGCAATTCCAATTTAACTAATTAACCAGTTTCATGTTGAAATTGGTACTATTTAGCAGTGTGATTTTCAGTTTTCATATCCATACAAGGCAAAGAGAATAACTACCATTTATTAAGGCTATCTATTTACTTCATTACTGTAGATGAGCTTGGATAAGAGACTATCAACAGAACATTTCTACTACTAAAAAGGTTGCTATTTACCTTTTTAGTTTCCCTCCTACCACTTTATGTAATATAATATCTAAAAATGCTAACTTAGGCCATCTGTTCTTATTCCTATTTCCAGCACGCTTTTTTTTTTGCTGTTTCATTCCCCTGGTTTAATTCATTTTAGCAGTACTGGAGCTCATTCTGTGACATTTTGCTACAGGGAAAATCCATGTTTATTTCCATACAATTTAATAGACCAAATCAAACAATGAATATGCAAATTCTGGAAATAGCAAGACTTTTTCAAAAGAGAGCTGTGAAAAAAAAGAAAACTGTCTACTTATAAATACAGAACCGAAATGTTAGAGAGCAGCTGTAATGAATGTTATAACACAGAACAAGTATTATAATTAGCCTCTAGACACTACAAAGGAATATACGAGACACTGCCCAGATCAACAAATAGAATAAAGAAAATATGATTTAATTACACTAAAAAATGAATAGGGACAGAACTAGAACTCTGTGAAGTTTTACAGATTAATAGTTTATTCACTGCCAAAAAGAACAGAAGTGACAAGAAATATTTGCATATATGGATGGCATTTCAAGCAAAAAAAGGGAGAATTTTCTATTTCAACATTTTACTTTCTATGTTGGTGAGAAGGACAAGAATATGTGGCAAAAAACCTGGCCTAAGCTTGGCTGGCATTGCCTTTGGGATCCTGATGCCAAGAATTTCCCAGCTGCTTAAGCAAATTTCTGTCTGTACTTTGAAGCAGTGTAAAAGAACCAGGGTTGGGAATGTGATCTGACAGAACACATCTGAAAATTCAGTTAAACCAGCCATAAACAAAATGGAAGGAAGTAACTAAGCAAACATGTTGTTGTGTATAAATAACTCAGGGTCCTTGTGCAGTCATTTGTCTGTTTAAAAGAGCCTAATTTATTTGTTTTCCGAGGATTTCCTTTCACAGATGCTGCAAAGAGGTTTTTTCTCCTCTTTCTTTCTGCAGGATTGTGACTGCAATGTCCATTAGGGAGGATTATTTTGAGAAATAGTCTCTCCATCTGTTGTCTCTTTTAAACAGTGTTAAGTAGCATTTTTCCTCCCTGGAAAAACTGTCCACATATTCCGTTACCACTGTGCAGCAGCAGCCTGGAATGAACACCTAGGAAATGCGACTGAGTGGAGCAGTCTCAAAGCACAATATTTGTTTAACTGAAAGTAAGAATGGTCTTACATTCATATAGAAAATTATACTCATAAAAACAAAGAGTGCATCTATTAATGCACTGTAACCTATGGCTTAAATCCCTTCGTATCTCAACAATGCACTCTGCGTGCAAGAAAGGCCACTTTTTGTTCTCCTCTCTGGTGAAGCCTTAGTGAAGAAGAGTGGGAGGTGGCAGCATAGGGGCACAGCAGTGCTCCTTCTCACTCTCCAGGGGGAAATTGTCCAAGAAGCGCTGGGGTAGATGCCTGTTTCCCTGCCTGAGTACTTCAAAGCCAAACTCTGGGCAGTAGTGTGAGCTTATCTATTTCAATAATAGAAAGAAAGAAATTACACATGTAAAAAACTATTTCAGGGCCAGTAGGATAATCAGCTTTAAAACAAGTTAAAATTTCTGAATTTTTGATTTCCCGTATCTCCACTGAGGTCCGTGAAATTTCAGTTTTTAATCTAAACTTGTGAGCTTTGCCACACCTCTCCATGTTTTTCCCAGAATCTGTTTCATAGACCCTGATGAATAATACAGAATCACAGAATCACAGAATCACATAGGTTGGAAAAGACCTTTAAGATCATCAAGCCCAACCGTAAACCTAACACTACCAAGACCACCACTACACCATGTCCCTAAGCACCTCATCCAAACGTCTTTTAAATACCTCCAGGGATGGCGACTCAACAACTTCCCGGGCAGCCTGTTCCAATGCTTGATAACCCTTTCACTGAAGTAAAATTTCCTAATATCCAGTCTAAACCTCCCCTGGCGCAACTTGAAGCCATTTCCTCTCATCCTATCACTTGTTACCTGGGAGAAGAGACCGACCCCCACCTCTCTACAACCTCCTTTCAGGTAGTTGTAGAGAGCAATAAGGTCTCCCCTCAGCCTCCTTTTCTCCAGGCTAAACAGCCCCAGCTCCCTCAGCCGCTCCTCATAAGACTTCTGCTCTAGACCCTTCACCAGCTTCGTTGCCCTTCTCTGGACACACTCCAGCACCTCAATGTCCTTCTTGTAGTGAGGGGCCCAAAACTGAACACAGTATTTGAGGTGTGTTCGAATACTGTGTGACCGGCCGCTTGTGACCGGCCGCCAACTGGAGTAAACTCCATTCACCACCATCTTTGGGCCCGGCCATCCAGCCAGTTCTTAACCCAGCGAAGAGTACACCCGTCCAAGCCATGAGCAGCCAGTTTCTCCAGGAGAACGCTGGGGGAAACTGTGTCAAAGGCTTTACTGAAGTCTAGGTAGACAACATCCACAGCCTTCCCCTCATCCATTAGGCGGGTCACCTTGTCGTAAATGTTTTGCTGGTGGTTATGCAAACATGCTAGCTCAGAGGCATAAAAAGTTGCTTCTGTTATTCCTCAGTATTGCTCTGAAATGATACAAAACCTAGTTAAGAAGCATCTCTGAAAAAAATGACCATTTCATTTCCTTTTGAATTCTAGTTTAAATAATGGTGCAGGTGCCTACTGCTAAACATCCAGCTATAAAAGCAGTGGGTTAGCCTTTATTCCTGGCTTCACTCCAACATCACTGTTGTTGACATCATCTGACAAAGATGAACATGTACAGTCCATTAGTTTCTTGGCTTGTTCTTTGGGAAAAGTATGAAAAATTAAATCAATATTTGCTGAATGAAAAAGATCAAAAGTTTCAGGAAAATAATTCTTGATTTATAGCTTCTGAGACACTATTCTAAAGAAAGAGGAGTGTGTAACATTTAACCAATAATTACAAAGTACTTGAAAGCCTCCTTCTAATGGTTTCTTACAGTGTCAATGCACTAGTGGATTCATTACTGTGTCAGAGGACAGTACACTTTATCTGCAAGTGGATAAATTTTCAGATTCTCCCATTTCAATCTCTATGGTTCTATGTATCTGATAGTGACAGTAGATACAGGGATATTCAAAATCAAGCTTTCTCATAGTAGTTGGTTTAATTCAATTTTTCTTGTTTTGCTTTATTTTTTATTTATATATACACATTAATATTCATTTTAGTCCTAGCCCCTGGAATAGTTGCACACACATCTCAAGGCCTTCAGATTTCAAACTAGGCAATGCTGCTTAATCATGATTATCACATGATCAATTTTAATAATAGCACAATTGTTTAATAATTACCACTGCTAATAATAACCAGTATTCTAACCTGACTAGACATTATAGTGTTTTGTATGTTTAAATTTATTTGAACTTACATATTTTTTTCAGTTATTTTTGCTTTAAAATGCAGTTTAATTTACTGAAGTTCTAATGGGATTGTGTTGAAACATGAACTCATTAGTTGTAACAGCCCCTCTGATAATAAAGCCTTCACTGTAAGAGAACTGGGAAACTAAACTAGCCTTCTTTGAAAATAAAGGCAGTTTACAGATGATTTTTTTTCTTTTACCATGAGAATGTGCACTAAGCACCTAGCATACAAAGCAGGCACAAATAAATTAAAAAAATAAAATATACCCCTGGGAAGCTGACAGTGATGGTATTTTACAATTAATTTTATTACTTAATTTTTTTCTAATGTAAAAGAAATATTAATTATAGTTATTCTCAGTCTGGTTTAGGTAGTGGTTTTACATTTTACATTTTGTTGTTAATAAAATTCTATACTAGAGGAGACTGGACACGCCACCATCAAGTTTGTGGGTGACACCAAACTAGGGCATGCTGTCAATGTGCTTGAGGGCAGGGCTGCCATTCAGAGGTGCTTCAATAGGCTGAAGGAATGGGCCAACAGGAATACCATGAAATTCAGCAAGAACAGATACAAAGTACTGCATATGGGGTGGATTAATCCCCCACCAAGGTAAGGGCTGGGGTCTGACTGGCAGGGAAGCAGGAAGAAACGGGAGTACTGTGTCCTGGCAGTGATGAAGGCAAACAGTAAGGAGGTCATCATTCACCTTTACCTGGCCCTCAACAGACCACATCTGGAGCATTGTGTCCTTTTTGGGGGGCCCCAATACAAGAAAGCTATTGATAAACTTGAGTGAGTCCCCAGAGGGCCATGAAAGTGGCTGCACATGGAGCAGCTCCCCAAGACCCCCAGGGAGGTGGCAGTGCCAGAGGAAGGGGTCATTAATCAAAGCGGGGTAAAACATAACTCACTATGAGCATAATTAAGGATTGGAATGAATTGCCCAGAGAGGTTGTGAAATCTTTATCCTTGAAGCTTTTCTAGACCTGGCCAGGCAAAGTCTGGTTTAAATTCAGTCAGTACTGGCACTGCTTTTGAGTAGGAGGCTGGATGAGAGACCTCATGCAGTCCTTTCCTGCCTGTTGTCTGATTCTATGAGTACATCCCAACAATGCACCCAGGCCTCAGGTTTCAGCCTGACGATAAGTTACATTTTTCTGACAGGTTTTTAAAGAGATTTTGTGTTCTCAGTCCCAGTTCTGAGAGCTTTATAGTGTTGAAAAGAGTCAAATACTAAATTCCTACAATTTCTGTACTTCCTGTCACTGTATGGCCTCAAAGCAGATCCTGAATCTTCATTTCATCTGAGAAGATAAACTGTGGTAGCCAGTTAAGGACAAAGATATGAGCATAAGCCTTCACAGTACGGGAAACATTTCTTTCAGTATGCACTTGACTTACTAATGTGGTTTATATGGATGATATAGAACTATATCACTTCATTTTCCCTTGATGTGTCACTGTTTAAAGTAGATTAGGAAGTTTATATTTTGGGGCATTAGGATTCTTGAAAACTTAAAACCATAGAGAAACATTGAAACAAAAATCTGTTAACATAGGTTCTAGTCTGCAGCTGAGATCATCACACAATCTACATTTCAGTGGAGAAGGGATGATTCAGATCTCATTTTTTTGTTATTACATGGTCCATGTCATTTATAGGTGCAAAAGAGGACACTACAAGAGAATGACGCTACTCTTTAATGTTTACAAAACAAACACACAAAAAAGACAAGCAGACAAACAAACAGGAAAGCGGAATAAAAGCCTTACAGGTCTCTTGCAGTCCCAGCAATTTGAAGAGATTTTCAATACAGTTACAGTTCTGTTGTATGTTGTAAGTAATACAAGACCAAATAACATGAAAAGTAATAAAGTTCAGGTTTTTCTTGGGAATATTTTCCTGAAAGTCATTACTTAGCAGTGGACTTTCATGTCAGAAAACGGAACTTGAGAGACAGAGATTAAAAGAGTCTATAAACTTTATATAACACCCTTGGAAATCACTTTTTCCCCCCTTCATTTTCTTTTGATCTTGTAAGCAATACTCCTAATTTCCCATTACTTTTTCTCCATTTGCTTTTTAACTCATATGCCTGATTTCTCATTACCTTTAATATATGTGGTTTTCCTCATTATTTTTGTCTCATCTAAATAAGGAAAAATGCATGCCTTTATTTTTGTGGCACCAAATGTTTTCATTGCCCTTTAACCTATTAAATGAATGAATTATTATCAGTTCTTACAGACAAAAAGGTATGTAGGAGACTGCCTGTTTACTTTTGTGTTTAAAAGCCTAACTGAACAATTCTGTTTGTTTAATTTCAGCCTATTATTTAACTTATACAAAGCACTTACCTATGAGTCATAGAAAGCAACACTGAAGGGACCTCATACATATTTGACCTCAGCAAACTGTTCCAGTGCTCTGGGATTCTTACCGTAGGAAATTTTTTCTGAGTTATCCAAGGATAATTAATCTAAGAAGCTGTGATAAATCTCTATCATCCTACAAAACAGAAATACCAGCTATTCCCTTCCTTATTCCACCAGTACATATTTGAAAATTTGGCATAATTCCCCTCAGAATAAACTGCATTTACCCCATTTTTTCACTTTTCCTTTGAAAACATTTTTCAAGACTTCTGGCCATCCTTTCTGAACATTCTGAAATTCATCAGATTTTTTCAGATCCATTTCTATTTTTTCAAGGTCTAACCCTATTCCCTACCATGCCCAACCCCCTCCTGCCTCTGGTTTGGCATCCTTACTGAATATAGTAAGGATATTATTCATACTAACATCCAGATCATTAATTAATATATTTAGTAATAAAAAGTCCAGAATAAACACCTGATGAATCCTACTCAGTACTCACCTGCATTTTAAGAGCAAACCATTGGAAATAACTCAGAAAAAAATTCTAGAACTAGATCATATATCCCTAGTTTACTCATGAGAATATCACACACAATATCAAAAGTCCAGAGTCAAAATGTGTACTCCTTGCCTGCTAGCACACACGGACTGTTAGCAGGTATTATTTCCAATGTGTATTTGCATCCACTGTATGTAATGTGATCTTCAAAATACTAAAAGTTTGTTTACAGAGATCAAAAGAGCTTACCCTGAACAGAAAACACGGTCATACTATGAGACTTCTTCTTCAGCATTATATAAAGGTAAAAACATGAACAAAATTAAGCCAACCTTGTAACTCAAACATAGATATAAAAAACAGATGTTGAATCAGTATTCATCAGTATTGATAACTATTTATATTGTCCTGCATCCTTACTCTTGCATAATTAAGATAACATCTTAGCACAGATTTTTTCTGGTTTTTCTTCTTTCTTAAAAGGAGAGAACGGCCTGCTTCCTTTCTTCAGGAAAAAACATTCTTTATGGCCTACTACTTCCATTAATGTTTTGGAGGAAGATATCAAAGCCCATTTGTAATGATTACACAGAATGGACATAACATTCTCTTGGCAAGGCTGCCTGTAAGACTTTCATAGCATAGACTGCACAGACCTCAGTACTCTGGATCCGTTCCTGATGTCGGCATTCCCGCTCCACTCAACCTGCACAAAACCATATTTGTGCCCAAATGTCTTCTTACACAAATGGCAGGAAGTTTTTCCTCACATTTACTTGGGGAGGAGATACTGACTTGCTGATGGAAATAGACTTTGAATATTGCAATCGTAGGAAATAATGATACATCAAAACAGATTTTAAGATTATGTAAACTATCTAAAGGAAATACCGAATCTGGCATGGAAATACAGAGCTTCTCACTGTGTTAGTAAACACTAAGTAGAATGTCAAACCTACACTGTATGTCAAATCAGATTTTCTGTACAAAAGGGATGACAACCACAGGAAAAGTCAATGAGGCTGGGTCTGATAGAAAGAGTGACACGCTCTGAATCTTTGCTACAATACAGACATTGGAGACCGGTGTCTTAATATACTCACTGATGAACAAAGTCAGGTTTTGTATTGCTAAATCTCACTGTTTGTATTGCTAAATCTCACTTTTACTTTTAGATCTCACCTTCCTGGTATGAGAGAAAATCAGAAACAGCAAAAATATCTTTACTGAGAAAATAGTCATTACAATTGCGAAAACTGTCATTCCGAGTTTGAACTGTTTTCTGTCAAGTAGTGGCCTTTTCTTGCGTTAATGAAAAAAAAGGCTTCAGCTCCTTGTGCAAAGTAAAACCTGGATTTAGATAACCATGATGTTATAGACAGCAGTTAAACATGCTCTTAATTCTCCTCAAAGTTCGAGACGAGCTTGGGCTTTATTCTAAGCATGCATGTCAAGCTGCTTCGTGTGGCCTCGTCAGGAATTTGCACACTTTACTCTTCTACAAAATATATATATTTGTGGAAATACTGATAAAATACTTCTTTCTGAAAGAAGTAATCACTCTTAAGATAGCCAAGGTCCTTTTCTTGTGCAGAAACCAAGTATCTGGTGTTGATGTTGTTCTTGTTGCATTATAGATTGGGGAAAACTAATAAATGAATGAACCATGTATTCCTGGTCTATGAGAATTTTAATTCTTCATCTGGGAATAAAAATATTGTAGATGTGCAAAGTTTAAATGAACAGATTTAATATCCTCAAGAGTGTTATTTTTTTGGTAAGAGTAAATAAGAAAAATTCTTAAATTTTTAATTTTCCAAAAGCATAAAAAA